>NW_010102959.1:87015-94121 GCF_000699245.1 Pterocles gutturalis
GGACAGGCATGGCATCAGCTTGGACGCCAGGTATGGAGCTTAAATTTGGCCCAGAGGAGGGATGGGATTGTGGTAAAACAGAGGGGCTTGGGTAACTCCAATTCTGGGCTCCTTTGGGTTCAGCCAACCTGTGTGAGCGGAGGTTCATCCTTTCCAAGTTTGCCAGCTGCAGAATGGAGATAGGGGCACCTTGGAGAGGTTTTGCTTTTCTTGATTGTTTAATCCTTGGCATAAGGATTCAATTATTACCATCGAGCAAAGAATAAATTAACTGGATTGGCTAATCCATGGGGTTGATGGTGGAGTTTTTCCTACCCTATGGCCAGAGCTTGGGCTGCTCAGCATCCATGGGAGTGAGGACGTGGAAGGGGTTTATTGCACAAGGGATGGGTGGCTATACAATCCGCTCTGCATGGCGGGGGTCCAGCAAAGCCCCACAAACCACCAGTAAATTGCTGCTCTCCATACTGGCTTTTGTTACCTGATTATCCCTAAACTTGATTAACAACAACACACAAAAAAAAAAAAAATCAAAGCAAGCGAATTTGGTTTGAATTTCATCACGTCTGTGCAATCTCGCCTCCCGCACTGCTGTAAACGCTGGCCTATTTTGAGGTCTTCCCACTCTCGTCAAAATTACAAGCAAAGACCTCAAAACGGCCCCGTTTCCTCCAGCAGCGACTGCACGAGGCACCCGCAGATGAAATGTGTCAGCTTTGCCTGCTTTTTAAATCTTGTCACTGTGCATTTTGCTTGGCTGGCGTGTAAATTCCTTGAAGTTTCAGCAAATCCCGAGTGGATCGGCTTCTAAAGAAAACCCAGTAATAGCATAATAAAGGAGATCACACAACACAGCATATATTAGTTTGCAAAGTTCTTGGCTTGGATATACAGAGAAGTGATTTTTGGGTGCTGAATTTGGAGACGCAAAAGCAGGGACATGATTTTCTCCCAGCCTATGGGACTTCAAGCCTATTGTCCCTCCATTAGCCCCATCCTACAGCAGGAGGGATGTTTGGCAGCATCCCTCCATCCATGATTCTGAGTCCTGATCTTCCAGCCCAGGTAGGAAGGAGGAGTTGGTATGTTTTGGAAGCACAGCATCAATACCAGCCCTGCTGTCCAGCTCCGTCTCACCAGGTCTTCTCCTTCTTAGACGGGGCCCCATGGGGTGATGGGTTTCAAAGCCCTTTCCCATCCCAAGAGTTTGCATTGACTTTACATCCGTGAATGTTGTCCTTCAGCCTGTACCACTGCTGGGCATTCAAGCAGCATAGGTAGGTGGTCATGGAGAGTTTTGGTCGGCTTTTGTAGGTGAGGTCAGCTGAAGAAAATGCAGAGGAAAATAGGAAAATAATAACTCAGTGAATGAATTCAAATTCATTTTATCAGAGAGTCAGGGGAGAATATTTTGGGCTTTGAATTTATTTAGCAGTCAGGAGGAGAGGAGGAATTGGATTTTTTCTTATTTTATTTCCATCTTCTTCCAGTCTTGGGGGAGGTTCTGGAATCAGGGAAGAAGAAAAAGTCTCCTAACACCTACAATGAGACTGATTGTCAGGAAAAAAATAAATAATTATACAACAGAGGTAAAATTCTCTGCAGGAATTTTCCTTTTTGGCAGAAAAGGCTGTTCTTCCCTTGAACAGCTTTCAGCAAAAAGTATCCCTACAGCCGCTGTTCTCACTGCCCCTCTGGACTGACACAGTTTATCCAAGAACAATTAAGATGTGATATGATCCCACCTAAAAATGCCTACAAATTCCTGACAGCAGGCAGGTTTGAATCAAAAAGGCTGTAACATAAAAGGAATCCATATGACTAGCTAGAAGGTTTTTGGTTTGTTGGTTTTTTTTCCTGGGTTGATTCAGACTGAATAGCTGGCAGATGTTTTCCAGTGGGAACACTGGCTGACAGTGGCCAACTCCCTACGGATTTATTAGTTTACAATTGTAATTTACTGACTAACAGTTGACACAATTTCTTAGTCACGCGGACCCTCTCGATCAAGGCGGGGGATGGTTCAAAATTACACCCTGTGGTCTAACCAGATGGTTGATGCAGTCTCCAGCTCCTTTCAGTCGAGCTAACAAGGTAACTCCTTACTCCAGGCACCAAGATTTATGCATCTGTGGGTCACCACATGCTTTTGGGATCTCAAAAGCGTTCCTCTCATTTTACTCTCACGGGAGGGCTGGACACCATCACTCCAGGAGCTACGGGCCATACCCATCCAGACACATTCTTACGTCTTCCCAAAGCCAAGATTATTCCTTGCTCCCACACTGCTTCAGGGGCATCTCAGCTGCAGCTTGGATGTCTTTTTCGAGTTCCCAAGTTGTCTGGACAAATAAGAGAAAGGTGTTGTCCTTCCCACTTCCCATTAAACACCAGTATGAGTCTATGCATTGGATCTGGAGTCTGTCCTGATGTATCCCAGTGGAAGAGTTACCCTGTGGATCACCCATCCCACTCCCAGGTGTCTCCCTGGGAACAGGGCAACACTCTGGAGTGAGTTACATGCCATGGCTGGAAGCTGTTGTGTGTTCTCTGTACACACTAGTTCTGGTGGAAAACTAAGAATTATTTTTAAGCATTTTTTTGTTCACCAGGAAGCCACGTGGAGCTCAGGCTGCACTCCGCAGTTAAGTGATGTCTTGGGTCATGCACAGGGTGGTTGCAAGAAATCAGCAGGGTAGAGTCTGAACAGAGTGTTTAGGCAAGAGAGCTGGAGGGGTGTGAAATGTGTTTCACAAAAGATACAGCAGCTGCACATTTCTGGGAACATTTTCATTTGGTGAATCAATTTCTTGTCCTACCCAGGGCCAAAATTCTCCTGTGATGGACCACTAACTTAGGAACGAAAACTCCCCAACAGCACACACACCTTGCAACCCTCCTAACCCTTTGCAACTCTTCTTTTTTCCAGGTATCTGGGGATCACTCGGCCGCTGACGTACCCCGTGAGACAAAATGGGAAGCTGATGGCCAAGATGGTCTTCATCGTTTGGCTCCTATCTGCCTCCATCACCCTTCCTCCTCTTTTTGGCTGGGCCAAGAATGTCACAGTGGAAAGAGTCTGTCTCATCAGCCAGGACTTTGGCTACACCGTCTACTCCACAGGGGTGGCCTTCTACATCCCCATGGCGGTCATGCTCGTCATGTACAGCCGGATCTACAAAGCCGCCAAGGTCAGCGCCGAGAAGCACCGCTTCATGAACTTCCCCAAGCACTATGAAGAGGAAGGAGTCTACTGCCTGGAAGCCTCCAGCCGGGGCCAGCACAGCTCGAAGCGGACCAAAGCGGCGGAGGAATGCGCCACGCTCTCCAAACTGCTCCGGCAAGACCGAAAGAATATTTCCATCTTCAAACGGGAGCAGAAAGCAGCCAGGACCCTCGGCATTATTGTCGGGGCCTTCACATTTTGCTGGCTCCCGTTCTTCCTGATGTCAACGGCTCCGCCTTTCATCTGCGGCATCCGCTGCAGCTGTATGCCCCTGCGGCTGGAGAGGACCCTGCTCTGGCTGGGATACACCAACTCCCTCATCAACCCCTTGATTTACGCTTTCTTTAACCGAGACTTGAGGACTACTTTCTGGAACCTCCTGAGGTGCAGGTACAGGAACATCAACAGGAGGCTCTCGGCCGCCAGCATGCATGAAGCCCTGAAGGCCACGGAGAGGCACGAAGGCATCCTGTAGAGCCACGTCCTCTCGCCCAGTGCCTGACCAATGACCTCCTGCCTCTCCATTTCAGGTTCCTTGCTTCTCTTGCCTCTCGGGACACCATGCGTGCCATTGTCCGCCCCCCAACAGACATTGCCGCTGAGAGAGACACCCCTTCCCCTCGCCCCGGGAGGAGCTGCGGTTCTCCTCGCCTCAGGAACAAGTGGGCAGCCCTTCCTTCTCACCACGTCCCAGGTGGGAGCTGAAAAAGCCGTGAGCAAGACCAGGGGGGTTCAAGGTCTACCACCAACTGTGGGCAAGTCGTACCACCTTTCTGTGCCTCAATTTCCCCACCTGTTAAAAAAAAAAAAAGGAAGGAAAAGAAACTCTCCCAACCAAACAAACAAAGAAAAACCCTAAAAACTTGGTAAGACTGTAGCTCTCCACCTTCGCAAAGGGCTCTGAGGTCTGTGGAGAGCACACAATATACTGTGTAGAGATGATGTTGGCTGCACTTCTCTACAGAATATGACAGCAGCTATAGGCTCCATTGTAGATCTAAGCAGTCATGCCATCCCAGCTTATACAAACTCTTTCCACTGATGTTATTGCATTTTACACACTGAGCTCATGTCCGGGTTTGCACGTCAGAGCAGGAATACCAATGACCCTGTTTCCCCTCACACTGTAGCACTTGCAGAACGAAACACAAATGAACGTGAAGTTTCCTTTATGGTTGGATAGGAAAGTCCAACGTCCTCCTCATCAGGGCAATGACCAGTGAGCAAAGACAGCTATGTTTATTGGGTTGTACTGTAATCCATTCTCAGACAAGCGATGTGTGTTCATAATTTGTGGCTAATTGACTCCATAAAAGCACGCTTTGGTCGACAAGAGAAAAAAAGTATATCATTTCTCTGACAGCTTTACAGTGCTTCAGTATGATGTCCAGCAAGCTTGAAAAAAATACACTAAATGATATATCCTTTTTAAAAAAAAAAAAAAAAAAAAGTCTGGTTTCCTTATTTTAGTGTAGACTCTTTGGTCACTTTGAAGTGTCTCTTTACTTTTATGTGATGGTGGGACTCGACTTCTTGCAGTCCTCTTTGCTCCCAGCCAACCCTGTTGCGTCAACCTTGCTTTGCAGCCCCACAAACCCTTGCCCATTTGTAGATGATGTCTGCTCCATTGGGTCAGTTGTTTGAATGTCTCCTATCTGGGTTTTCTTGTCACAGTCAGACTGTTCAGAGGCTTAGGAAAGCTGTTTCTATCCCTCCCTCCGCTACAGATTTTCTTTATCAAGCAAGAGTGTAGGAGTGGCAGTAGTCCCATCTTTTGCAACGTCGTGCAGTACAATGCCTCCATGGATAGCAGAGTTGGCTGTTACATGGCTTGGCTGACTGCTGGCATGGTTTGGCTTAATAGTCAAGATTTCTCCCTTGAAATCTTTTGTGCTCTCACTTCCTTTTTTAATAGACATTTCTATCCTTTTCCTTCTTCTATTTTTTATACTTTCTATTTTTCTATAGATGTTCAGCAAGATCTCCAGTTGAGACTGGCCACTCACAGCAGGGAAACTGGCTCAAGCCCACCGAGAACATCCTAAGGGACTGAGAGGCTGGGCAAGGGAACAGCAGCATGTCCAGACTTTCTCCAAGCTCACGTCCTCACAGCTACAGACAGAATTGCACGTAGGAGCAGGGGAGGTTGTTGTAGCTGTTGTATGGGTCTCCAGGTGGAAATGCTTAAAGATCAAACAGCAGAGATTTGAAGGAGGACCTAGTCAGGAGGGATGCTAAAGGTTTAGCTGGATCCCTGCTTTCCTGCCTTGCTGAACTCTCTCGAATGGATGCCAGTGGTAAGGACCTGTCCTCTGCCAAAGACAGATGCTATTGCCCAGGGAAACGTAAGTGGTGTCCCGGGGCTGCCCTGTGCTCTTGCATCCTGCAAACCAGAGACCCCACCAACACAATAGGGCAGGAGAAGTCATGAGCATACTGTCACTCTCTTGTGCTCACACTGCTGCTTCATGAACTGGTGCCAAACCTTGCCACAACCTTTCCCCTTACCCTTGATGGTGTATGTTCACCTTGGCGCACTCACTTCTCATCACCCTTCCCCACCTTGATTGCAACTTCTCCTGATGCTTCTGCTCCCAAGCCCACACAGTAAGTCCCCATGCACCGTGTCTCTAGGGCATGGTCTGACTGCTCATCTCAGGATCTGCTTCACAAAAACAACCCCTTTCCTCCCAGAAAACAGTTTGGGCCATCATCTCCTCTGTCACAACATCTCAGCAGCAGCCGGTTGCTGGCTCTGCCCTGACACGGGGACGTGAAGTTCCTGCAGGGTCCGATTTCCTCCCTGGGCTCCCCCAGCGCCTTCCCTGCCATGGAGCTCACGGTGCCCTTTTGACAGAGCTGTCTGGCTTAAAAACTAACCAGCTGCTAATTCAAGCTGTCTCGTTAGGATGTGAAAGCCCCAAGACAGTCCATTGCATATTCAGCACATAACAAAAGAGTCTGGCTTGTTCTGCTGCCATACATTTATACGCCTAAAGTCATAGTGGCATGGTTTTACTTATTTTCTGTATTAGAGGGTCTTAAACTCCCTTCAAAATTCATAATGTTGTTTAATTCTGCTTAAACATCCCTATTCTGGTGGCATTTCTGGCACTTCTGAAAAGTATTCTGCAGAAGAGCTATGAAAGGGTGGTTGAGCCTTCTAAATGAAGTCATATGAATGCTGTTTTCTTTTGGTTTGATGGTTCTTCCAGAATAAAAAGAGTAGGGGAAAGAATATGATTCTGGATGATCCAAAACCTAAACTTCTTCTAAGCAAGAAATCAAGCAAAATGGTTCATTTGTCTTAAAAATCAATGTTCTCTTTCGCTTAGAATTGAAAGTTTTGCTTTACTCAAGGCTTATCCAATAATTTTTTTTCCCACCTTCTGTTTTCATTTTAAGCTGTAGCTGTGTTTAAAAGAACAGCTTTGTTCCAAGTAACAATTCCAGAAATTTGCATCCAAAAATATTTAAACATGGTAGCTTCACTGAAACAAAACATTTTGCCCAAAAAACGAGATAGCTTGCACGATTTTTCCAGCAGTTATTATCTCAAGCTGTGAGACATCAGCTTAAACTTTTGCTTTTTAACTCTCCAAGATTAAATTGTGTTTAGGTTAAATAAAATAATGTGCACCAAAAGACACCAAGGCCTTTTCCACACACGAGTGAGCACCAACCATTTAGTTAAGCCAGTCAAGATCCTTGTAGATGAGCCACTAAATCATGCTGAAAATAATCTGTGCATTGTTTTAGATTGTTTTAGTGAGTTTTTTTTGTTCTTTTTTTTTTTTTTCATCAGACAGGAATCAATGCACTTGGCATGTGGGGAAAAAAAAAAAAAAAAAAAAAAAAAACAGCGCCATTTTCAACATGA
>NW_010102959.1:94137-126525 GCF_000699245.1 Pterocles gutturalis
TGCATGTGCCTAACCAAACTATGTAAGATTTAAGAGAAATTAGCTCTGTAAGAGTCCATGTTTAAGCAAAAATCTGAGCTCATGGAGAAAAGTATCAATTTAGGAGGACAAGAGGAACTTTAATGGGCAATGAGAGAGTCCCAGCAGGCTAGCAGCAACAGAGTGGAAAAGAATGAGGAGCCTCGGGCAGAGAAAATTGAAGTAATTCAGGCATAAAATGAGTGGGTCTCAAGTCAGCTTTTTATTCCACTCCGCGTGCAGGGGAAATACATACAGAAACACAGGCAGAAGCGATCTGGGGAGAAAAAAGACAGCTTTGACAAACCCGGCCCAGCTGGGGTGTGGAAGTTTTTGATAATGACATTGAGCAAAGCCAGGCGAGATCAGCTAGAGATGGAATGAAAAGCCCAAGGCGGTAAAAGCCTGTGCGTCTCCTCCCATGAAACAACCCCGCTCTCTTTGGGGATGGGTTTGGCTGAGAGAGACGAGGGCTGGAGATTCGCACAAACACTCAGCAAACCTACCATCATCTTCATCTCCACTTGGGTCCTGCCATCGCTACCCTCTCGTGTAATAAGAGAGCTGCACCGCGCCAGGCTGGACGCTGATCTCAGCCAGGGTCCTGCCTCCAGCAGAGACCAGCCGTGGATCCTTAGAGACAGACCAGCAAACCTCTTGTGGTATCTCCAGCACCTCCTTCCTTGTCCCAGCAATGAAGGGTTCAGCAACTTCATGGGTAATGGATTTGAAGCTGCAAGAGGGGAGATTGAGCTGAGATATTGGGAAGAAATGTTTTCCTGTGTGGGGGGTGAGGCAGTGGCCCAGGGTGCCCAGAGAAGCTGTGGATGCCCCATCCCTGGAGGGGTTCAAGGCCAGGCTGGATGAGGCTTTGGGCAACCTGGGCTAGTGGGAGGTGTCCCTGCCCATGGCAGGGGGTGGCACTGGATGATCTTCATGGTCCCTTCCAACCCAAACCATTCTATAATTCTAACTTGCTGAGCCAGAAGTGCTCCTGCAGTGTTTAATAACCTCCAACAGGTGCTTTTCATCTAACCTATTGATGTTTTTCCCACTCTGCCATTCTGAGGCAATGAGTTCCATAATTTAATTACATTTCAGGTAAAAAACCATCTCCTTTCACTCATTTTGAACCTGCCATTTGCTGAGGTCGTTAGGCACTGGCTAATCCTTGCGTTCAGAAGGAGAATGAGTGATTATCCCTGTTCACGCTCTCCGGGACAGTTATGGATTTGTAGACCTCTGCCGTATTCTCCTCTTGGAAATAAAAAGCCAATCCAGCCCATGAGTCCTCCTCCAACAGTAGACATAAGGAGCTGCCTTGGGAAGAATATTAGAACAAGGACAGACTGGATCACATGCCTTCCCACCCTCCACTACTTTCAAAGCATCCAACCACATTTAGTTCAGGAATTTCCCTTTTTAGACATGGTTTCTGTGCAAGCCTCACTGTAACCCCCTGCTTTTCCACAGACAAATGACAAATCTTGCACCTTGGACCAGATAACTCCATGTAACATCCCAGGCTGGGCACCTGGCAGAGCAGGACCTGGTGCCCAGGGCACTGCTGAGACTGGCAAGGAGAAGGCAAAGGAGGGCTAATTGTGGCCAACCACCTCTGTCTCGAGGGGGATTACAGGGAAGATGGAGGCAGAGTCACCCAGAGAGGTGGGGAAGTCCTCTTCTTTGGAGATATTCAAACCTCAGCTGGATCAGGCCTCGAGCAAACTCATCTGCCTTGAAGCTGTCTTTGCTTTGAGTATGACATTGGGCCAGAGACCTCCAGGTTTCCCTTCCAACTTAATTATTCCATTAATTGGATGATTGGTCTAGTCTCCCTCTCAAACTCACATTAAAATTTATCATCCATATTCTTTAGCAAGAGAATCTACGGATCTCCTGCTATGTGAAAAAGCCCCTTCTACTTTGAACCTTCTCCTAGTAGTATTTAAGTTGAAAGTCTAATAAAATTGAAAGTCAGCCACACGACACTTCCTACCTGTGTTCCTACGTAAGAAATTATTTTCCTTTGTTTTTTTTATTGCCATCTTCATCTGGACACATTTCATATTCACCATGCAAGATCTTCCGTTGCCTGACTCTATTCCTTTTCTCCATCTTGTGCATCACTCTGAGATAGAGCTTAAGCAAAACCTCAATAACACGAAACGAATGGGCTATAAAGTCCCACTTTATAGCAGTCCACTGCTATAAAGTCATCTTATGGCACATTATTAAAGCAATAGGTGGCTATTTCCAGCCTTCTCAGCACTGGCACACAGGGAAGGAAGCAGACTCCGTTATATGGTTCAACTTTCTTTTAACAACCACAAGATCTTTCACACAGAATATACAATTTCAGAAGAAATCAAGAAGAAAGTGGGAGTTGAAAGATGATCTTATATATATGTCTTATTCTGAGAGGAGCAGAATATATCTTGCAAACAGACAGTTTTCTTTAGTTCTCTTTGGTTGCTTCTCCCTGGATGAACCTTGGACTTGGTCCCCTGGTCATCCAGGTGGACGCCCGTTTACAACACAGAAAAAAATCCCATCTGAGTTGTTCCCATGTGTTTCCTATTTGAGATAGCTGCTTCCCTGTGACAGGAGTGTCACAGCTCTCTTTAAAAAAGGGAAAAGGCAGGCTCTCCTGAAGAAAAATAACCCCAGGAAGGGTCTTGTGGCTCTATGATGGAGCTTGTGCGTCCAAGAGGTCTCAAGAAAGCAGATGGATCCAGAGTGTAAGGAACAGTTCACACACGGTGACATTGGGCCAGGGTAGGATTGGCTGGTGATGGACATGAACAGGGTCCCTGTCCCTGTGGGAGGGGACGTGGAGAAGGTGGAGGTGCAGCTTCCGTGTCCCAGTCTAGGTGGAAGAGGAGCTCTCTCTGCAGCCCACACTAACAGAGGGTCTGACAACCAGCCTGATGGAGGATGACATCCATAAACCTGGTTGAACCCCATGTCCTTTGACTGCTGGAGGAAAGGATCTCTTGGGTGGGCAGGAAGAAAAAGCTGCCATCCTGGAGGCACGGTCCCTGATAGAGTCGGGGTATATTCATACCATTACACCTATCTCAGCATTTACATGCTAACGCTGCTGTGTTTCAGCATCAAAATGCTGAGTTTAATCCCTGAACCTGCCCCCCCTCCAAGGCAGCCCCATCCCATGCTATTTCAGACAGGCTCAGATCTGGGCAGCCTACATGCGCTGTACATTTTCCTGCTCCCCTCGCCAAGCACATGGACCTTGGACAGCAGCAGCAGGACTCGTCTGCTGCTGCACAGCTTGCCAAATAGCTGCTCTAGAGATTAAAAAAAAGCAAAAGCTTTATAGGCTGCAATGTGTGATGTGTGTGTGTGGTGCTAGTGAATAGCTGGAATCTTGCAATACTTGCTCCAGCCCATGCAAAAGAGGAAAATTAACTCTTTCTGGGTGATGGGAAAGGCTGTACAAAAACTGCACTATTTGGATGCACTATTTCAGCCTCTCTGCCACCCTTAGCTTCACATCTCTGACCCTTCAAACACAGTCAGCAGTCTGTTAACACAGCAACTAGGAAAAGAGGGAGGAAGAGGGTGGCCCAGTGCCAGACAACTGGTGACAGTACGTGACAACATAGCCGTGTGCTTGTAAATCATTAGCACAGCTCATGACGACCCTGCTTGAAGCCTGTGATTCTTCTGTTTGCACGCACACAATCTGAACACTAAATGTACATTTTTAGATTGTGAAATGCCTCGGTCATTTAACTCACTGACTAAAGCTTTGGGCAGCTTACATCACGTGCCTGGTGTGAACATACCCAGATGAACTGCAGCCACATCTCTAGGAGATGATCTCCCTAAACGAGAAGCAATAACAGGTCATGAGTATGGCCCTGCAATGTCCAAGCAAAGCTGCATGTGGGTTCCACCCATCTTGAATTTCACATTGCTGCACTCCTTCCCATAGAATCACAGGATGGTTTGGGTTGGAAGGGACCTTCAAGCCCATCCAGTTCCACCCCCTGCCATGAGCAGGGACACCTCCCACTGGCCCAGGTTGCCCAAAGCCTCATCCAGCCTGGCCTTGAACACCTCATAACAAACCATGTTCTCTCCATGCTCCACATTGCTACAGCATTGTCCAAAAAAAAATCTGAACTACATATGGAAATTGATGCAGCTTAAAGGAAATGGTTCTGGTTGACTCTCTAGCTCCTTGGAGACATTAATCAGAGTTTAGTGCTGTCACTTCCTAGGACTCACTTCTCTGTTATATCTTCAAAAGATGCCAAAATGCCAACAGTCTTTAGCAAGAAAAAATCCACTGTGAGAACAGACTGATGTGTTCAGTGGTGCCTGCAGATAATGTTGTTCCTGGGGTGCAGCCCAAAAACCCAGCACCCTGGGGACCACTGGCAGCTCATTCAGCCCTCCTGCCCCACCTGTGCATGGCTTCCATGGCACAAAAGTCCACGGGGAAATAAACTAAAACAGCACTTTGGATCAGATTTGGGGCACTCTCAGCTCTCAGAGCCCAGCCAGGACATAATGTCCTCCTGCTGCGGTGGAAGACTGGTGGGAGAAGGGTGTGGAGAGCCTCTGAGTCTTCAAGGCTGCCCAAACTTGGCCTCATAAAGCCAGGGCTCTAGCATCTGCATAACAGCAGGTATTTATGTATAAATACATACATCTTTAATTAAATTAAGAGGAATTACCATGAGGTTTAGGATTGCAGGTTCAAACCAAGGGAAGAAATTCAAAGCAGAATCACAGAATGGTTTGGGTTGGAAGGGACCTTCAAGACCATCCAGTGCCACCCCCTGCCATGGGCAGGGACACCTCCCACCAGCCCAGGTTGCCCAAAGCCTCATCCAGCCTGGCCTTGAACCCCTCCAGGGATGGGGCATCCACAGCTTCTCTGGGCACCCTGGGCCACTGCCTCACCCCCCGCACAGGATAAAACTTCCTCCTACCTAAACCTGCCTTACCCAACCTAAATCTACCCTCTAGCAGCCACGAGTTGATTGTTAGAGGCAATGTCTGTCTCTGTAAGAGGCTGTTCATAGTGCTCTGGGAGAAAAGTGTCTCTGTTATGGTCACCAAGGAGGCATCTGGCCCCAGTAGGTACAGACTGTGTTGCCCACCATCCATGTACATGCCTGGATGCCAAAATAACAGGTTACTGACATATCCCATTGGGAGACAAATTTCCTGAAGTTTGTCTCATGTTCTTCCTCAGTTCTTCATCCTTTTCTACTGGCAATTAAATGAAAGTTGAGTAGAAGTGTCTAACAATGAAGAATCCTTATTTTTACAACAAGAACACTAAAAAAAAACCATTAAAGAGTGCTGGAAAGAAAAAGCATTTCTTTCTCTTGGGCACCGAATACAATTCCAAAACCTGGTCCTAACCAAAAAATCCCTGGCACTATCTGATATTAGCCCAAAGACCCTCTATAAATTAATTCAGACTTTCACTAGTTTGCAATGTAAGGTGTTTTTTTCTAAAAAGCAACACCCTATAATACCTTTTTCACAAAGATTCTAGGTTTGCATCTGTGGTTGGAAAAACGCTAGCAGGAGTAACAGAGATGTAACAGAGAAAGCAAAAATATTGCTGTGGAAAAAATGCTGCAAGAAGCAAAAATCAAGCAAATAACAATGCAGGATGTCTGATGTTTTTTGAAATCTGTGTGCTGCAGCACCTTTTCACCTTTGTTTTTTTATATAGCACATATATTTCATGAAACTCGCCAATATATTTCTTCAAAAAGCTTCAAGGGAAGACATATCAACAAAGATGAACTACTAGTAATACTACTGAGCCCAGAGAAGAATAGAGCAGTACAACCATCAGATGCAGAGTAAAATCAATATGTCAACACGATTCCATTATTAGGTTGGAATTCCATCACCAAGTCTCCTAAATCACCAAATAGAGCTGCAACAGGAGGCAACAGGAAGGGAACTGTGCCTTTCAATGCCAAAAAGGGGAAAAAAAAAAAAAAAAAAAAAAAAAAAAGAGAAAAAAGGTTGTGCTCAGATCTAAAGGCTAGCAGCTCTTGGGTATGGCCACTGCCATACATGGGTTGTTACCCATAACAGCCCGTGCTCTGATGGATAATTTTGCAAGACAATATTTAGAGCATGTCAAGCCTGGGGGGATATTTTTCTGGCAACCTCCCCATGTAAGAATTGGCAAGCACATGGTGTGGGTCTGAGTTAGCTCCTCTCAGACCACGACTTGCCCAGATATCAGCCACAACCTGCTCTTCAGCTCACAGCTCCTGCGGCTGAGTTCACTCCCATATCGCAGAATTTAGCTGCTCGATTCAGGGAATCAAAATGGGCTTTGTTAGCATAGCAGTAATAATTCAGGAGAGAAAAAAGGAGCTAAAGGGCATGAGCTGCAGTTCTTAGAAGAGGCCGTATTCCCTTTCTTCTTCTGGGTCACAGCACAGCATGATGGAGCCATCTCTTCCTGCAGCCTGTTCCCAGGAGAGCATTTGAGGATCTAAACGTCACAGTGGATGGTGTCTAGAAATAAAGGGCTAGATGCTTCCTTGAATTTATTTCAGTAAATACTTCAAAAGAACACAAACCTGACTGGCTAGAAAACTAGTTTATTTTACCTTTCACAGCCCCTACCAGCGATAGATTCCCAAGTCCTTGCACCATCAAGACATGCGACTTATTTTCACTAGCTTCTCTGGTATCCAGTGTCACCAAAACAATTCTCTTCATTAAGGTTCAATTTAAAATTGTCCATGGACCACGGAAAGAGGTGGAAATACCAAATTTTGGATCCCTGCTTATGTTTGAGGTAGTCACACAATGCTCCCCTTGCCATTGCTGGGAGAAACAAACTGTTGGGAAGTTATTTTCTTGACCAAATGTAGATGTCTGCTGTGGATGAGATTAGTTTCACCCTAAGACTGTTCCTTTCCAGGCACTATAAAGCCCACAGGGACTTGCTCAGAGCAGTTGTCTACGCTGGAGGCATCTGCATGGGAATGGATGAATCCGATCACGTTTGTTGCCCAGAGAAGCTGTGGATGCCCCATCCCTGGAGGGGTTCAAGGCCAGGCTGGATGAGGCTCTGGGCAACCTGGGCTAGTGGGAGGTGTCCCTGCCCATGGCAGGGGGTGGAATGAGATGATCTTGAAAGTCCCTTTCAACTCAAACCATCCTGTGATTCTATGATTGTGCATAACTCTGCCACAGCTAGAGCTGTAGCCACGTCTTGGAAAGCTGGGTCAAAACACTTGGTGTAATTGGCTGGTGATGACTCAGAAATCCCACAGGTACAAGGATTGCCATGGTCTGGGCCAGCGAAGCCATTAAAATCAGACCACAAAATGAGTTAGAAATCTTGCAATTTCTAGCACAGAAAAGTAGAGAGAAATAAGACAGGTCCTTGACTCGATGGGAAAATTGTGAGTACTCCAGTGCTTGCTGGAAACTCTCAAAAGGTTGGACCTGTGCTCAAGCTGATGTACAGGATTATAGTGCCTACAGCTGGGTCTCCTATGGGTGCAGCTCCACCTGCACTGAGAGATACCCAAGGAGAGTCTTGTCCCAACACATGGGCTTTCCCCTCCCCTCTGCCCAGCTCAATATCTGGGGCTGAAGTGGCCCTTTAGAGCAGTCTGGTGGTTTAATTTGAATGCGACGGATGTGCAGATGCTTAGCTGGCCATGTAAAAGTACCCAGAGGGACTGCGGGACGTCAGCTTTCCCATCAACAAGGCGCTGACCCAAAAGACATGGCTCTCTGTTTTTAAATCTCATTGCTTGCAAATTTAGCTTAGTCAGCCTCCCTAACCTGACAAATCAGGGTCAAAGCTGACCCAGGAGGGTCCGATCAGATTCAAACAAGGTCATCCTAAATCAGGGGTGAACTTTATATTTTAAATCCCTGATTAAAAATGCATCAATGTAACATTTTGCATGCCACAAGGACTAAGTCAGTGACACTTCAAAAATGTCACAGCTTTTAGAAGGCCAAGAAGACATTATTTGGGATTTAACAAAACAAAAAAAAAATCTGACTGACACAATGCCACCAGCTGATGGGAAGTTCAGTTCTCTCCCCACCTCCCAATGTCCTATAAAATAAGTGACAGAAAGGAAGAGATCATAGAGAAAAGTCTCTCAGCTGTCAAAACATCCATCAGCAAAATGAAAACGAATGTGGACACCTTATGCTTAGCACTTCTGTTCTTACTGCCAAAACCGAGACAGAAATGTTCCAGTTTAGGATCTGGACAATAAATCAAACAGCCAGCCTTGGAAAATGTCTTCTTAGTACCAAGAAAAGTTACCTTGATACCTACGGAGATGAGACCCACCTACATTTCTCCGAAGTATTTTATTAAGGCTCTTTTTGCACATGTGCTATTTTTTTCCCCTCTCACAATATCTCACGGCAGGTAGGAACAGGAAAAAATAGTCTGCAGCCTAGTAATTAAATAGGCTTGTTTTTAATACCGCAAATTACAGCTACATGCAACTGTCTCGGGTATATATAATGCCCCAATCACTGTCACAGCTCAGTGCTCTTCCCTCTGCAATGTACTCAGTCTCTCATCCCCCTGCGAGGCGTGAAGTGCTATTGTCTTCATCACGGAGGCAGGGGTCGAGGACTGAAGGGACCTCCTGGGTCCTCACAGGGACCTTGTTATACAAACCTTTCTTGCACATACCAAGGCCAAGCCGAAGGATAAACTCCCCTGAACTTTTTCCTCCATGTTTTTCCCTTTCAGGAGCTTTTCAGACCCCAACAACTGCAACGCCCAAGATCTCCCCTCTCCATCCCAGCCTGGATCCCTTCACCACAAGGTCTGGGCAGTTTCCAGTTTGGCAGCCAGACCTTTCCATGCTTACCTTTTGCCGTCCCTGCTCAGGATATTTATAGAGAGCAATCATATGCTGTCTTAGCTTTACTGTCTAGGTGGAATAAGCCAAAAATCTTTTTATCTCCTCTTACAAGACAAACTCTTTGTTCCTCTCCTCTTTGCCTATTCCAGTTTGGACCCATTTTCTGGACACAGGTGACCAGACATGCATGGACACTAGCATATGTACCCTTCCCTAGATCTCAAGTAAAGCACCAGAAGAAAAAGAATAAAGGGGTAAACTTGCATCTATGTTTTCATGTGAGTTTCCAGCTGATGCTCATGAGCAAATCCTCCTTTTCTGGGCTGTCGCTGATGGCTCACTGTGGCTGGGCAAGGCAAGGGGACTCTCCAGGTGGGAAAACTCATGCTACACCTGTATTGCCAAAGCCTATATTGGAAGGCATCCCAAGCCACCCAGCCAAGCAGCATAGAGGGGCTCGTGCCCACAGGGCTCAAGGCTTATTGCTTCTGGGACATGGTGTCTGTGTCCACCCTACACAACTGTTGGCCCCTGTCTTCTCAGAGCCTCATAGAGAGATGCTGTGGCTGTAACAAGCACATGAAAAAGTCCATATGGGTATATATTTTTACTTATAGATTCTTAAATGCACACTTTCTTTTTTTTGCAATCTTCAGAGGATCCAGAACGATGTGAGGACTGTTCCACAGACAGAGTGATGGTTTAATAGCATGACCCTGAGAGTCTCCTTGTGTGTGCACGAGTGTTGTGTGTCTTGCAGTGTTCCTGACCTGCAAGGCTTGCTGGGGCAGCAGTGGGAGCCCAACCTGGTGCAGTGTCACCCATAGTGCCTACAAAGCCTGGTTCCTGGGGCAGAGCATCCCCAGAGCCATGCCTGAGCTGTTTCTTAAAGGGAATCAACCATTTCCCAGAGAAGAAGGAAATAGAAGGATGCACTTTTCTTAAAAAAATCTTTTAAACACCTCCAGGGAAGTGGCAGAGTCACCATCCCTGGAGGTATTTAAAGGACATGTAGATGTGGTGCTTAGGGACACGGTTTAGTGGTGGACTTGGCAGTGTTAATGGTTGGACTCCATAATTTCAAAGGTTTTTTCCAACATAAATGTTTCTATGATTCTATATGTGGGCAACAGGTGTCCAGGGCCCTGGAACAAAATGGAAAGAGAGGTTATCTACCTCTGCACCCAGCAGAGCAGGTGGGACTGGTGCACACACACACCCTCTCCTATAGCAGAACTACTGCCTTGACCTCCTTGGCCCAAGAAACTTGAACTTAAGTCAAGCTACCTAAATCTACTGCATACATAGTCCTAAATAACATGACCGTTGGTGCTACCTTTCCAGCTGGGCTCTGTGCACACCCACCATGGGAGAGCTCCCCCAAGGAAAGCTTGCGGAGATCCAAAGAAAATCCTCCTTCCTTCCTGCTCAAAGCACAGCTGCAGGCTCAGAGACATGCAGGAGATGTGTGTGTTGGCCACGGGCTCTCTAAGGAGGCATCTGGTTGAGAGAGAAGTGGATGGCAACCCCAACTGGATGGGAACTGGAGAGTAGAGAAGTGCAAAGGTGGGTCAGCCACCACCCCATCCTCTGACCAGCCCTGCTGACACTCACACCACTACTTCACTGCTGGAAAGCTGCCCCCACCTCCAAAATCCCTCTAGCTCAAATGAAATACCAGCTGGTGGTCATCAATGGGAACCAAGTGTACAAATGAGTTGGCAGGACGCCTGGGCTCTCTACCAAGCTCCACCTATGACTTACAGTGCAAGCCTGGCCAAGTCTTTGGACTCCCTGAGCTCTTGTTTCCTCTCCAACCCCAAGACTGTCTTGTCTGTTTCATGAGGTTTAGTGGAAAAGGAATAAAAGACCATATTAGCATCTAGGCTTACCTTCATCTCCAGGTAAACCACCTCTGGAGATGTTTTTCCTGACCACACATTCACTATGATCAGATACGTGACTTACTCCATATAGCTATGCTATACCTAGGGCCAAAGGACAGTCATCGTTTGTTAAAAACATATCATGAATGCAGTCAGCACTCTGGGAGTTCAGCCCAGAAGGGAAAAAAACCTTTAAAAGCAAATAAAACAAACACGTGTTGCATGATGTGACAAGCAGAATAATCCAATTACTGAGTTTTAAAAACAAAAGAAGAATCCCTTATATGCTTAAAAGACATCCAGAACCCTGATATTTGCCAGTTTAAATATCTCTTTGATCAGTTTTTGTTGGTTTTATTTATTTTTTTGTTTGCTGTGCAGCCCACTAGAGTTACTCCATCTCAAATTGCATCTGTGTCTCTACTTGAGTGCAACACAAGTCACCTTGGAAGGAGCACAGCAGACAACCCCACCGGCAAATCTCTGAACAGTAGCTGAGGAACACCTATTTCACTAAAACACAACTTCAAGTCAATGTGTGCTCTCTCACTAGGCCAAAAAAATGTTCCTTTCTTGGGATTAAAGCAGCTCTCCTAAATGAGTCTGGCTATGACTGATGCTTTAATTGACTGGCACAATTTCATGCTTTAATAACTCTGGGCTCCTCAGTTTAGCCATGAATAAATTTAACTGTTAAGCCCTTGCGAATAAATCCTCTCGCCTGGAAGTTCCTATTCTTTCTTTAAAATGTAAACTTGGATTAACAGGACTCACCGACACATCTGGAGCTGGATGCAGTAACCTGCAGCATCCCCTGGTCAACACACTCACCAGTTCCCCCAGCCCCTTCCCTCTGGACCACCACAACAAGCTAGCAAAGAGCACCAGCTGGGATGTCTCCAACCCTCAGCCAGAGAAGGCCTCATGCATTTTATAGCTCAGCACCACACTGGTATCTGGTCAGCAATTACTGGGATAATCAACATGTGCTGACGTTAATGACCAAGAGGAGAGCAGGAAAACATCTCCGTTCTGAGCAGCATCCTCTATGCCTCCAGTACTCGCCTTAGGGCAAGGATAAGATTTTTCTTGGGGTGCCTCAACCAGCCTCTTTTAATTTTGCAGGTGCATGGGCTGGCCCTGGGCAGCCATGAGACTGCAGAAGCTAGTGGCTCAGTGCTCAGCCTCTCTTGAATTTTCTAATCACACGTTGTCCCAGATATGGTTTGCTCATGCTTGTAATTTTTGCAAAAGCTCGGGTGTGATACCTAAGGGGAGAGCTTTGGGCTGGCTTATCCCCGCTGTCTTACGTCTTTTATGGTGGTATTAACGTCGTGGGTCTGGTCTGTGGTCTCAGTGCCCTTGTTCCTTGGTTTAGAGGGTGAAAATGCAGCTCCTGGGCAGACTCCATGTTTCAGGCTGTATTTTTAGCTTTTCAGTCAGTCCTTCTTTTTCTTTTTTTTTCTTTTTTTTTTTTTTTCCCGCCCATGTATCTAAATTCCCTGTAATTTAGCAACCACAGCTGGTTCATGGCCTGACACTTCTTTTCAATAAATGTCCTCCTCCTCCAGCACCTTAAGTTATGGGATATTTAGATGCATTTCAGGTTGGAGAGAAAATAATCTGCAGATGAAAAATTGGAGTGAGGTTGAGAGTTTAGTCAGAATGCTGTGAATCCATCAGTCCTCAGAGGCTTTTGGTTTCCCATCCCTGTGTCACCACGTGCAATGGGATCACTCAGGTGCCTGAGACTGCATTTAAGTGCCAGCGATCTGGAAAAGCCCATTTCCTCCAAAGGTATCTTTGATTAAGTGAGAACTTCCCCCCATTTCCAAGATGTCCCCTCCAGATGTCTACCCAGCTCCACCTGACTCCTTTGGGCTGTCCCTTCCTCCCCAGGGAAACCCTGGTCAGAAACCAGGATGTCTGCAAATACCATCAGTCCATGTCCATGGCAAGAAAGATGCCCTGCAGGTGCTCGTGGGGGTTTCTGGATATCAGACAGCCACATCAGAGTGACTGATCCAGCTTGACTGTTGGTCCTCCTCAGATGAGCTGGAGGAAAATAAAGGCAAAGATGAGATGACCAGGTAAAAAAAAAACATTAATGTGGCACTTCTGCAACACTGAACCTAGTCTATGAAGTTCCCCCTGGGAGGAGATGGTCTCAGATGCCCCCAACATGATCCAAAGTCCTGCCAGAAGCAAAACTCCCTGATCACAGAATCATAAAATGATAGAATGGTTTGGGTTGGAAGAGACCTTCCAGATCATCCAGTCCCACCCCCCTGCCATGGGCAGGGACCCCTCCCACCAGCCCAGGTTGGCCAAAGCTTCGCCTTGAACCCCTCCAGAGATGGGGCATCCACAGCTTCTCTGGCCACCCTGGGCCACTGCCTCACCCCCCGCACAGGAAAACATTTCTTCCCAATATCTCAGCTCCATCTCCCCTCTCTCAGCTTCAAACTGTTCCCCTCATCCTGTCCCTGCCCCCCCTGACCCAGAGCCCCCCCATCTCTCCTGTAGCCCCCTTTCAGCACTGGGAGGTGCTGGAAGGTCTCCCCGGAGCCTTCTCTTCTCCAGGCTGCACACCCCCAACTCTCTCAGCCTGTCCTCGCACGGGAGCTGCTCCAGCCTCGGCCCATCTCCGTGGCTCCTCTGGCCCCGCTCCGACAGGTCAGCATGTCTGCCTGATTAATGGGTCTCAGTGGATCACATTTCCTTGCTCCTTGTGTCAGAGCCTTGCAGCCAAAATCTGGACACAATGCTCAGCTCGGTGGTGTTGACTTACTAACAGACAGCTTCTGCGAGCTTTCTCCTGGGTGTGCATTAAAGCACTGGTGGATGTTGGTAAAACAGATGGTTGGTTCTTGTGGGAAAAAATAATCATGGGTGCTTGCCAATATATGGAGTTTTTCACGGTTTTTCTCTTTGTGCTGTAGGAATGGGATCCCTGAAGAAAACTTGAGACCCAGCCTGAGTTGAAGGAAAGCGGCTGTGGTTTTCTCAAGCAGTGTGTCTGCTGCCCATTAAATCATGCAGACAAGAAGTGAGACCCCCATCTGCTGGCTATCTATCCGTCTGGCAGGAATTTGGCCCCACCATGATGTAGGAGGTGGACAGGGAACAGTGGCTTTTTGCTGTTTTATTATCCCCACCTGAGCCTCGTTGCTTTGTTTCGTTTGGGGGCACTGTGGGGTTGTGGGGAAGCCCCATCTCAAACGCAAGCTTTGACCATGCCAGTCCTAAATTTAGACCCCAACCCTTTTGTTAATGAAATGCAAAGTATGAATAATAGGCATAAAGAGGAGAATCTCTTCATATTTCTCTAGCACCTGTTGCCTAGTAGCTTGTAATAATTTGCATTACCTTCTGTTTCACGTTGACCTCTGATGAATACAGAAATCTCTGCTGAAGACTGTTCTTCTTCACCAAATTGAGCAGTTTCATGATCACAATGAGGGACCTCAGGGGCAGGGAGGAACCAACACTGAGAACATGAACTACGTTCAGTGTGAACCTCCCTGCATGTGCAAAAGGCTTCTGCTCCTTTCTGGTAAGGATGAGTTTGTTCAAAATGGGGCCCAGGACCACCTTTCCCTCCCTGGAAACCCCATCCTGGGTGGGCTCGGTAGGGAATATCCTGAGTGGACACTGTTGGGTTGCGTTGGAGGTTACTGCCCTAGCAATGCATAATGCCAACTAGCCCCAACTCTGGCTCATTTCTCAATATAAACACTCCTGGGGTGAGCAGAAAATATTTTAAAGAGGTTGTGGCAGGGTGTCAGGAGAGGTGGGGCTCCCAAGCATCTTCTTTGAAAGAGTGATCAGGCATTGGAACAGGCTGCCCAGGGAAGTGGTGGAGTCACCATCCCTGGAGGGGGTCAAGAAACATGTAGATGTGGTGCTTCGGGACATGGGTTAGTGGGTTAGGTGGTGCTGGGTTGATGGTTGGACTTGATGATCCTTGAGATCTTTTCCAACCTTAATGATTCTATGATTCTTCCAAGGACTTGCTGAGCTGCTTGTCTCTGCTCCTTGGCTTTCCCCATCTGCAGGATGACATCCAGGTAGACCCAAGTGTAGCTGTGGAGGCCTTGGATGGCCAAGATAAGAGGCAGGGTGAAACCCACCATCCCTGTGACATCCCTCTGACCCTCTCAGGGGTGTTTCTGGGATGCAGATGGACAGCTCTGGCTCAGCCCCCAGGTCATCGTAGGTTGGGGGGGGTCTCACTTCATTCCTCCTCCATCCCTCCCCTTCCGAGCACACTCGCTTTGCAAAATCAAAGCACTTGGTCAGCATCACACAGCCAGGTCACAGTGGTGTGTGGATGGACAGGAGGCACTGCACCACATGTCTGCTCTTAGGTTAATAGTCATGGTTAATTAGCCAGCCTTCCCACACAACAGACGAGGACCTGGAGACCCATCACCCTCCTTGTTCTCACTCAGCACCCAACCATTCTGCTGCTTCTCTATGCACCATTCCACCATGGTCCTCAAAGATGGACTTGCTGCATTCCCAGGGGACAGGCGGTGCATCAGAAGGGATGATGGTCACAGGTCTCTGTTGGTGGCCCCTGCTCTTCTCCTCATAGCCACAAGCACAGGACTGGTCACCATCCATCACTGGGCAGTTGCAGATCTGCCTCCTCCTCCACCCACATCCCCAAGGTGGGGGGGCTCATCCTGCATCCTGAGCATCTATGGTGAAGATCTCTGCATCTGAGCCTTTCTTCCAAAGGGAAACATTGCTTCAGCTTCAGTCTGACTACGAGTAACAAAAAGCCTGGCCTTGCTTTGGTCTGTCTCAGTGCTCCCATGGCAGTGAGCAAAGATCAGTCAGTGGAGTTGGGAAAATTTAATTTGCTTTGAAGGAAAGCAAATATGGGCTGAATTTCCCCCAGCTGCTCACAGAAGAAAGGCGATCTGGTGCAACTGAACTGCAACTTGGTGAAATGCTTCAGCAAGTGCTCAGGGATAAATGGGTTCTCAAAAGTGCTTGTTTGGAAGGGAAACTGGCAAGAGAAACAGACTCTTTTCTTTGGGAATGGTGGGAGGAAGCTAAAAAAATAGCAGTGGTGGATAACTACACCAGCTCTTTTCTACGCCTCATCTGCTGCTTTATTAGTGCTCCTAAATCTGTTTTGCTAAATATAAACATACACAAATTTCCATAAACTTCATTAAAAGCTTATGTCTCAACTCTGCTGCTCCTGTAACACACCCAGGAGATGGAGAACTTCAAACTCCTCTGCAGTACAACCAGCAACTGCAAGAGAAACAAAACAACATTTTTAAGGGCATTTTTGGTTTTACCCTGGTTTGTTTCTGCATGTATCTACCTGTGCCTCCAAGGCTTGCGGGTGACTCTTCTTTCCCTTTGGGGTCCTTCCTGCCCAAATTTGAAGCACAGCTTCCCATCTCCTAAAAGAACATTGAATGGAAATGGAAATTTAAAAGGAAATGGAAAAGAAAAGAAAAGAAAAGAAAAGAAAAGAAAAGAAGAAAAGAAAAGAAGAAAAGAGAAGAGAAGAGAAGAGAAGAGAAGAGAAGAGAAGAGAAGAGAAGAGAAGAGAAGAGAAAAGAAGGAAACCTGATAAAATACCAAGTATGGTGAGCATTGCTCTTCTAAGTGCTTTTATTTTTCCACTGGTCTTGCTGCTCCTGTCCCCAGTGAGGCTGACCAGAGACACCCATGGCACATGCCAGCAGTGGTGGTACAGGATGTCACCTCTGAGAGATGCCGTGGGACTCAAGGTTTACATTGGTGAGGAAGAAGAGGACCAGATTTCAAGTTGTTTAGCACTCAACTAAAACCTAAAGGAGGGCATCTAGCTGGCAGAGCTCACTGGAACCCCAAGTGCTGGTTTCTCTTTGGGACCTCTTAAGGGTTTCCTGGGATTTGGGGTCATGTCCCACGTGCCTCAGTTTCCTCGGGCAGTTTAACTCAAGAGACGACAGATTTGTGCAGGTATATTGCACACCCTCTGCAGATATATACACCTGAGTATTTCCTTTCCATATCATGAATAATCTAGTTGTGAGGAGTGGAGGGGAGGAGGGGATGTGGTGGCAGCAGCAAGGCTGCACAGCTGCATCGGGACATCAGAGACTCACCAAGCACCCTCCATGCCCTCCTTCAGGGCTGGCCAAGACATGTCACCTCCACTTTTCAGCACAGACAGCTCTTTGAGTTCACACCAGCCTTTCATTTCTACCCAGTACCCATCTATCAGACAGACCCAGGAGCGCTGCTTGCCCCTGCACCAGTGCTGGAGAAAACCCAGGGAGGGAGCCCAGAGCAATGTTTAGATAGGATCTTCACCATCACAATGTCAAGGAGAGCATCTGGCCAGACAAATTAAAATATATCTTCTATTTACCTCCCTTCCCACTGCTTTGGGAGTACTCTGGTGGGAAGAAACCTGAGAGAACCTAAATTTTGTGCCAGATCTGCTAAAAAACAGGTGGACAAGATGCTTTTTCATTCAGTAGTGAGAAGGAAGGAAAGAGGTGAGGGCAGAGGATTTGTTCATGTGCTATTCTATCAGCAAAGCATTTCCACCCTGTTCTTGCCCTTCCCATACATCTCAAACACTGCTAGGAACAAAGTTTCCTCCTCCAAGGTTAGTCCTACCAGCGCTCATCAGCAATAGCTGTTCCCATTGGACCTTCCCTGGATATTCCAGCTTGTGCCCGCTCTCCTCCCACCTACTTTAAATGCTCATGACAGCTTGAAGAAGAAGGTGGGCTGCTGTTGCTGCAGCTCCACCATATGTCCTCAGCCACGCTCCTTCCCCAGCTGCCTCTCTGTGCCTGGGCACTCGTCCAAGGCAACCTCTTGGTAAGAAAACGCTGATCTGTGCAACCCTGAACCTCCCGTGTAAACCTCAGAGCTTGGCTTCAGGCCAGAAATCCCCTCCTGGACAATGGGAGAGAGACTCTCACACATGCAAATGTTCCCAGAATAACTCTGAGTGACTTGGGATGTGTCCAAGAGCTGCATGGACAGTGAGGAGAGCCCCAACCTCCCCAGCTCTGCCTTCACCTCTCACATCATCAGGTGTTTGAATGAGATGGGTTTGTTTAATGAGGTGGATTTAATAGATGGGTTTAATGATGGAGATAACTCTTCCTGCGATGCTGAGGCAGGGACAAGGACCAGGATGCAGCTCTCCTGTTGGAGAGGGGGTCATACTGCAAGTGTGTGGCCTTTGGGAGAACAAATTCTCCATTAGGACATTAGCACTGTGACCAGTCTGCTTCCTGGAGAGCTGAGATGGGAGAAAACATCAACCCAGCAAATGGTCTCCTCCAGGGACCACGCCAGACCCTGCTGGAGGGAGAACGGGTATCTGGGGAGCTTGGTGCTCCCCAAAGAAATTCCAAGCAAGAGACAGTCTGTTATTGACTAAGGATGTGGTTTCTTTCTTTCTCTCTTTCTCTTTCTCTTTCTCTTTCTCTTTTTCTTTCTTCCTTTCTTTCCTTCCTTTCCTTCCTTTCTTTCCTTCCTTCCTTTCTTTCCTTCTTTCTTTCCCTCTTTCTTTTTCTTTCTTTCTTTCTTTCTCAAGGACTGCATTAATGCTCTTTGGAAAAAACCCCTCTGCAAAACATCCTTGCTGCGATTGCTCATGCACCGAGGGTCGTCTGGACACAGCCTTCAGTGATTTGTAATCCCACCGTCAGAAAACTCCCTCTCTAGCATCATGCCCCATGTGATAACAGGAGAAAACAAAACCCTTTGCCAGAACTGGCGTCTGCAGCAGAGAGCCCTCCGGATTCAAAGTATTTCCTTTCGCTGGAGTAAATTATGTTTTATGGCTATAATTAACTGGGAGCCAGTACACACTGTGCTGGGTTTAAGCTAACTCAATGCTGTCTGCGAAGCACAGTGTGATAAAACAATATTCAAATCAGCTTCTTAACTAAGCTGGCGAGTGACACAATCTGGAAACGGATGCCAAAAGTAAGTGGAGGTTTGCAAATCCCTGGGTGCAGGGAGGGATTTCAAGGACTGGGAGTATTTTCTTTCAAGAGCTGGTTTCCAATCTGCAGTCTGTGGATGGGTCATGGTTTCTGAAACACGGGAGGTGCCTCACAAAAAGTTCCCAGAGCCTCATTATGTTATTTTTCTAGGGGAAGAAAAAAAAAAAAAATATATATAGCATCCAAAAGCATTGGAGACACCTGAGGTTGGAAGCCACAGCTGCTGGGCAAGACAATTTGATGAAGGCACATGAAATAATGAGCTGTTGTGGCTAAAACGATCGAGTTTTGCTGTCTGCCGCTTGCTCTCCGTGGAAATGTTTTATCTACTGTTAAACACGCCCATGAGATCCACGCTTGAACATTACCTGTGTGGGGTTTGGCTCTGTGTGACTCTGTTCTGCAGGGTTTTGACACAGTGCAAACCCAAGCCATGGACTCACCACCTCGTCCTCCTGCAGCAAAGGCATAACCAGAGCTCACTCCTCCTTTGGTCTAGTCTTTATTATTGATGTGCCTCCAAGCTAGAGGAAAGCAGTTTTTCCTTATTCTATTTAGATTTTCAGAGAAGTTTGGCAGTTTTTAGGCTGTTAGCTTCACTTCTAAATGTTTCACCCAGTTCCCTAAATAAAAGAATCAGAAAGGTCAAGGCTCCAGAAATTTTCCCTCTTCTAAACCAATGAGTGAATGTTCAAAAAGTTTTGTCAGCAGTCTAAGCATGTGGGAAATCAAGTAAAGATGTGAAAAGGTCTAACATAGGAAATTGTTCATTACCCTCAAAAAGGCAGTGGCAAAGAAATTAAGGCTTTTCTTCATTAGGTGGTGTTTAATAAATGAGCCGTCCATGAAGATGACCCGGTCCAAGCAAATAGCCAAATGGCAATAATACTGATGCTGTGGTGAGGCAGTGGCCCAGGTTGCCCAGAGAAGCTGTGGATGCCCCATCCCTGGAGGGGTTCAAGGCCAGGCTGGATGAGGCTTTGGGCAACCTGGGCTAGTGGGAGGTGTCCCTGCCCATGGCAGGGGGGGCACTGGATGATCTGGAAGGTCCCTTCCAACCCAAACCATCCTGTGATTCTATGATTCTATACCTCAAGCTGAAACAAAGCCTCCATTTAGGGAGGTCTACATGTTGACGTCTATTTGTGAGCTAGCTGCTGAGGTGTCTCTGATGGTCAACTGGAGGTCAGGGCTGTGCTGCTGGTGGAACTGGAGAGGGGGTCAGGACATCTCACCAGCCTCTTGGTACTGCAGGGGCACATGATGAAAGCTTTTAATGCCCACAAAGTGACTCGTCTTTGAGCATTTGCAGCTCCAATGCCTCAGGATGATGTGCTGAGAGCTTAACTCATTGGGAGACTTTCAAAATGGTGATGGATGGGATAATGAACCTGAAGACTACCCAGAGAATGCTTGTGACTGCACCAGCCCTAAAACTCACCCATTCTCCCCCTCCTTCTCTCCCTGTATGATATGGCCATGCTCTCCTTTGGTGCTCATAACAGCTATTAATCACCACTTCTCGGAAAACAATGCGGTTCTGAAGGTGTTTGACTTTTATGGTGTCAGTAGAGACGTTATAACGGCTGTAACTATGCCTTTCCTTTAATAGGATGCCTTTCCTTTAATAGGCTATTTTCTTACTGCTGCATGTTATCATGCTAAACCCTGCAGAACTGCAGACCAGCACTCTTATCGTGTTTTCTTTCTATATGATAAAGAGCAAATTATAAAAAGACTGAAATTGAAATGAAACCTTTAATTTGAATGAAGTGGAAAAAATTTTTCATTGGTTTGATGGAATATTTGCATTTTTGTTCATGGGTAAGTTTGGAAAGTTGATCCTATCCAGAACAAAGCTCCTTGTTGAAATTGTAGATTCCTGCACAGCTGAAGGTGTGAAGGTAATCCTCCCCTTAGTTCTTGATGTGGAGATGAGCATTACCTCCATGCACAGGGGACATTAGGCTGTCTCCTGCCCTGTAGAGCTCATTTGGGGGCTGCAAAGGGAGCCTGGGCATGGCAGCTATCAATCCTCATCCCTTTTTCCCCTGCCGTGGAGACTCTGAAGCTTCTTCTGACCCATTGCTGTCCAGCGAGGGTTCTGGTTTCCTGTAGTCTGGATGGGTATTAGCAGTGGCAGAAGCTGTCTGGATGAAAAGCAAAGAAGAGATATAGCTGGAGGGTAGCTATTACATCCAAAAAGATGAAGAAGGAGGAAAAAAAAAAAAAAAAAAGAAAAAACCTAATAAAGCACTAGCAAACTTCCTGGGGGAATGGAAAGAAGGGAAATAGACTTTCAAAGAGCAGATGTGACTTGCAAGGCAAGCGCTTGCAAAGATACACTTCTATTTAGCAAATCATTGCAGCCATTTATGAGATTCCTGTCCTCCGGCTGGTTGTAACCATGCCGTGGCTGGACAAGGGGTCAAGCAGGATGGATTGTGCTGGACATCCCTCCACCTCTTCAGTGCAAAGTCTGACTGCGCTGCTCAAGCCACCTCCTGCAGCAATGCCAACCTACCCCCTAGACCCTTCCCTGGCTCCCAGAAAGTGAAGAGCTGGAGGGAGCTGGCCCTAACTTCTTCCACGGCTTTCCAAGGACACGCATGATGAGTCTGTAGCATCCTGGGCTCTGACCACAGGACCCTCTGCACTGCAGGCAGCACAGCGATGTTGCCTTTGCCTGAGCTTGACATCAATTGTGATATATCACATCCTTCCTGGCCTCTGGGATGCCACCAAGCATTGGTTTCTTAACTCCAGAGCCATCCAGATGATTAGAGATAATGTACGAGCAATAATGGATCGCTTTGTGTCGCCAATCAGTATTTATTTCCCTCACTTCTTCCCTAAACTGTGAGTTCTTGAAAGTGTTGTCATGACTACTGAAGAGTGAACTTGACTCACTTCGGCAGCCTTTGTTCCTTTCCAAGTGAGCTGATCTAAAATTTGTCAAAGCTCTCTTGTCACCGGCTGCAAAAATACTGCATTTATTTCTCGAGAGGAGCTTCTTTTGCAAGTTTCTCTTGGCTGTATATAAAGGTCACAGCAACAGTCCGAGCCTGCCGTAACGCAGTGATTTTAATGCCCCTGGGTGTTCTCGGCAAATAACTCTTGAATTGTTCCCTTGTTTCCAGCAATCTGTCTGCCACACATCAAAAGGTCAATCTTCTACAAAGTCTTCTGTAGTCTCTCTGCTCAAATGTGTGACAATATATTCTGATCAATGGTTAAAATCGGCGTCTTTTGATTTTAATGGAACCTCCACTGGAGAACAAATTCCCTTCAGGAGCACTGAAATACATAGCGTGTTTTTGGCTCAAATTAACGCATGACATAATTCCACTAAAATCAATGAAATTGTGCTCTGGGATGCTTCTCGACTGCTGATGTTAATGCTGTACAGCTACAGTTTATTGCTACTTATTTCTTACCTTTAATCTGTTTGAATGTGATCTAAGTCCTGGGTCTATCATGAAGAATTCCCAAGGGCTTCACGGGGGCTTGAGCAACTCATGTTAAAACCAATGGACACAAGAGAAGAAAGGAGAGTTACTCCACACCCAGGCGAGTATTTAACTCATCGCTCTGATATCAGTACATGTGGGAAACACGGAGATGCTCTCCTGGGGAGTGTAGACTCAAAACAGAGGATGTAGAGCGATGGCAGATATTGATTTCTAGAGCTATCAATATTAACAAACCGTTTTGCTACTAGGGAAGCTACAGCTATTCGATACATAGTCCTTTCACAATTCTTAAAATAACAGATATTCAATTCAAATGCACAGAAAAAAAAAAAAAAAAGAGAAGGTGTGCAATTATAGAACTGAGGAGGAACAGGGCAAGACAGGGCTCAGAACAGTTTGCAAGACTGAATCGCTCTCTAGCACAACTATGCTCAGATCCCCACTGTCCAAGAAGGTGCATTGTTCCTCCTGCAAAAACGCTCTGGGGAATGTCAGACGTTGAAACAATAGTTTAGATCTCTGCAGAACAGATGAAAGCCCCTTGGCAAGTTCTCTTGAATTTAATGAGGATGATAGAAGTTAAATCTCATTCTATAAAAAGATAAGTAAAAAGAAGAAAGTGGTTTTATTTCTATGTTTTCTTGTAGAGTTTTAGTTGCCTGGACATATGTCCTGGTTTGGGCTGGGACGGAGTGAAGGTTCTTCCCAGCAGCTGGTGTGAGGCTGTGTTTGGGTTTGTGCTGAGGAGAAGCTGATCACACACTGATGGGCAGAGCTGCTGCCAGGACACTCAAGGACTTCCCAGCTTCTCTGCTGTGCCCGTGTCTGCAGGGGCAGGAGGAGCTGGGAGGGAGCACAGCCCCAGTGACCAGCCCAGGATTTGACCTCAGGGTTAGGGCTGAGACCCAAACTGGCCGATGGTCTGTTCCATCCCATGCACGGCATGGCCAGGATAGAGATGAGGTTCTGTCCAGAAATTCTGGTCCCTCTCTCTCTGGGACATCCCTCTCATCTCGCTCTCTCGGTTGGCTCTCGGATGCTTGGACACTCAGGCTCTTGTCTCCATTCTGGGATTGCAGTTTCAGGACTCTCCCTGCTCTGGGATCATTGGCTGGGAATAGGCTGGGCCCTGATCATGGGGTGGTGAGCAGTGTCACTGTGTGTCACTCATTTGTTTATTTGTAAAGATTACTACTATTATTCTTATAATTATTATTTTCAGTTTTATTATAGTTTAGTTATTAAATTGTCCTTCTCTCAATTTTCCCTTCACCCCTTCCCTGGGAGTGGGGAGGGTGAGTGAGCGGCTGCGTGGCATTTGTTTACCACTATCTGGTTCCAAACCACAAGAAGATACATATCACAGTAACCTCCTTTAGTGTATTGTACCCAAAGTTTTGTTTTCCTTCAGACTTCACAGCTTTCAATTGTGTGTTAATATTATTTCCTCTCATCCAGCTATTGACGTCAGTATATTTGCAGATTAAAAAGTTTTCTTCATAGTTTACTTTCTACAGCTGCTTATTCATTTTGTTGTTGTTACTATTTTTCCTCACTAAACATAATTTCATTGAAGGATTTCTGATTCTTCCAAAACTGGCCTCACACAGGCTCATAAAGTCGATGTGTTAAAAGAGCACCCTGCCTCACTGAAGGTCTCGAGTCTTTTCACGGCACATTAATCCTATCGGGATCTGAGTTTCGTGATATATCAGAGAAGCAAGCATCACTCACTGCTAACTGCCTGGGGATTGGAAATGGCAGTTTTGTAACGTTCTGGATGGCCTTGGAGGAATCATAGAATCACAGCGTGGTTTGGGTTGGAAGGGACCATAAAGGTCGTTGAGCTTCACCCCCCTGCCATGGGCAGGGACACCTCCCACTAGCCCAGGTTGCTCAAAGCCTCATCCAGCCTGGCCTTGAACCCCTCCAGGGATGGGGCATCCCATGTTGCAGCACTTAACATACAAATGAAAACTTGGATGTCCCGTTGAAAGTTCAGAAATAACCCCCAGTACCAACCAGTGCATCAGGGACAGCAGAGAAGCTGCAAACTCTTCTGACTTCTCACTGACTCACCTTACAAGCTGGGGTGATCTATTACTCATCATCACCCATGGCCCCTGTCTTCACCTGTTCTTCAGTCTTGGCACAGGTCTTGAATTCAAGTAAGAAGAAAATGTTTTCCCATCTCAGAAGAAATTGTCATTTCAAAAATATCCCCCATCTTTTTGAAGGCAAAATGTATTCTCTGATGTTTGGTGCAAACTCGCATCTCTCCCAGATGATGAATGGGATGGGGTGGGACGTGCTGGTGGAACCTGAGACTGAGATCTTCATTCTGTTTGCATCCAAGCTTTGCTCCTCTTCCCTCCCTCAAGGTTGGAGGAATCCACAGACTGTGATCCCACCCCAAACTTGCTTCTTTTTTTGGAGAGGATACAGCATTATCAAGTTTGTCCCACTCTGAGGAGTCCAGCTTTGATGGCATTCCCTTTGCATTTGTAGCCACCAGTGATTCTTTTGAGTCAAAAAAAGAAAGGTTAAGACTAGATATTGGAGCAGAAACATTTCCCACACGAAGACAGCCAAGAAGTGGAACATGTTGCCCAGAGAACTTGTGTCATCTCCAGCCTTGGATGTTTTCAAGAGACTAGATAAAGCCCTGAGCAACCTGGTCCAGCCACACAGGTGACCCTACCTTGAGCAGGAGATTGGACTACAGACCTCCTGCAGTCCCTTCCGACCCGAATTACCCCACAACCCTATGACCCTGTAGTCTTGTTAGGGAGTAGCCCAGTGGTTCCAGGAGCTTCCAGGGCTGTAAGGAGGAATCCTCCTGTGAGGAAGTCGAAGCTACAGACACGGGGTCTCTGTCCCAATGTCCATCAGGACACCCACTTTGCAGCCCTTGGGCTTCTTCAAATCTTGCAGCCTGCAACGCCTCCTTTGTTTTGAAAACTCTTTGCCTTTTCTCCTGAAATGCGCTGATAATGGGACCGTTGGTGAGGACTGTAATGGCTGGGAAGAGATTTCTATTCCCAGCACTGATCTCTTCCATAAAACTGTGGAAAAGTGCTCCCACGTGCTTGCCTTCTCTGCTCTCCTCTTGTTAAAGCAGAGACAATTTAGAGCTGCAACATTTGTTATTTAGCCCTGTGCTGCGCTGAGCTACTAAAATAATCATTGGTTCTCCCCCAGATTAGGACTTCATGCCAACGGGGATTTGGACATGGAGCAGGCTGGGCTTTTGAACTCCATATTGTGGGTCTTATCCTCCCCACCCTCATCCACTCTGCAGGAAAATGCAATAATTCATCCATCCCCATTCTGGATATATTCTCTGGCAGTGAAGAGCTTGACCACTCACTGTTAATCAATACAGCTGGAGTGTAGCCATCAGCCTATTACTGTTTCAAGCTTCTTCAAAGCAAAAAAAAAAAAAAAAAAAAAGTCTGGAAAAAATGAAAGGCAGAGATGAAATACATACATTTCTCTGGTAATATTTCAGAGGCAAGGGCACAGCGGTAGCTTTCTTTTTAAAGCCTGTACCCTATATATAAAATATATTTGATGGATTTGGAGAATGAAGAAAAATTAAAATAATTAAGGAGCTGACAGAACTGATTTAGAGTCTGAGGAAAGAGGCAAAGAATTCAGCATGTTCAGCGTGGTGGAGCACGGCTGGCAGGGGTGCAAGCGGTGTCTGGAAGTGACCAGAGCACGTGAGATAGGCTGACCCTGGCTGGACATCAGGTGCCCACCAAAGCTGCTCTATCACTCCCCTCCTCAGCTGGATAAGGAACAGAGAATATAACAAAAAGCTTGTGGGTTGAGATAAGGACAGGGACATCACTCAGACATTACTGTTATGGGCAAAACAGACTCAACTTGGGGAAATTCACTTAATTTATTAGCTATCAAATCTGTGTAGGGTAATGAGAAATAAACCCAAATCTTAAACACTTTCCCCCCATCCCTCCCTTCTTCCCAGGCTCAACTTCACTCCCGATTTCTCTACCTCCTCCCTGCCAGCAGCACAAAGAGACAGGGAATGCGAACGGAGGTTGTGGTCAGTCCATCACACTTTGTCTCTGCTGCTCCTTCCTCCTCCGGGGAGGACTCCTCACACTCTTCCCCTGCTCCAGCGTGGGGTCTTTCCCACTGGAGAGTCCTCCACTAGCTTCTCCAGTGTGAGTCCTTCCCACAGGCTGCAGTTCTCCACTAACTGCTCCAGCGTGGGTCCCTTCCAGGGGTGCAGTCCTTCAGGCACAGACTGCTCCAGCGTGGGTCCCCCGCGGGGTGACAAGTCCCACCAGCAAACCTGCTCCAGCCTGGGCTCCTCTCCACGGGGCCACAGGTCCTGCCAGGAGCCTGCTCCAGCATGGACTTCCCGCAGGGTCACAGCCTCCTTCGGGCATCTGCCTGCTCAGGGCTCTTCTGAACTGGTGGGAAACCAGGTTTGGCTGCAGTGGCTCCTGAGGGTGCCAAGATCCGTCGTAAGGAGTGCTGTGGTCCAGGGGTTAGAGCTTTCTAAAACTAAAGTCAATCCAGGGCTCAAGTTTGGGTTCTGGTCCCTCAGGGAGGTTTCCAGGTGTCATGTGTAGATACTCTCCATGCAGACAAGGTCTCCTGGAACAGCCAAAGTAAAGGATTTAAAATTCCTAAAAATGGGTTGAAAAAGAGTTGAAAGAGGGAGCAGGTTTCATTGGTATGATGGGTTCTTGGCCTGCCTGACCTGTGCCCAGAGCTGGCCAAACCCATACCAGTCACTTTCCTCCAGGTGCATCAAACCTCCACCTGCAGGGACAGCAGCAAGAGAAAGAAGCTGCGAGAGCTCAGACGAGACAAGTTAGGGATGTGTAAAACCTCTCCACAAGCAGCCATTGCAGCAGGGCAGTTATTTTAAAGAAGCATGGCAGTTACTGTAAGCATAGCTGTGCTCGAGTCAACAGACGGCGGATGCATCATTTAAACCAGGAGTGACCAGACTAAGGTTTTTCCATCTGCCTCTCAAGTGCAGCAGTAGGACAAATCTGCTCACATCAGATAAGACTCATCCGGTGGCTTCGCTTCCCACTGGCAAGCTGGGCAAGCCCAGAGCTTCAGAGGTTCTTCCCTCCTCTCTGAAAAAGGACAATCTTCTCTTTTCCACTGCATGCACCTCTTTATTCAATGCAGGAGTAAGAATCCTCACTCACCATCAGGAGCCCCATGCTGTTTGGATTAGAAGGTCAGAAAAAAAGCATTTGATGCTTCCCAGGGAGGAACTTTACTCTGCACCTCTGCTCTGATAGCCAAGAGTCCTTCCCAGGAGCTAACTGCATTTCAGTGTAGTTATGCAGCCCTTTCTCTTCTGCAAAAGCTAATTCCGTTACATGCATTTCACTGCAGACGGGTGTGCACTTGATTGAACATGAACCATTCAGATGAGATTCGACACGGGAGATGGCTGGACATCTTTCACTGAAATGCTTGGATTTTTCCCATGGAAAACGCTGGTTTACATCAAAGAAAGCTTACGTTCAAAAGCTTCCAGAGAAAACAACTTGAAATTATTTTTTTTAATGAGTAATATTTTCTGTGGAAGACATTTAAATACACAACATAGGAGATCCAAAGGTCTGTTCATGTGTATTTTTAAAATGCCTTTTGGATTATTTCACGACACAACACACCACTGCATCAAAACTTCCCAACACACTGACAACGTCCACGCTGTGCTATGCTGGGTGCTAGCACCAGACCCCAAACAAGCCAGCTGAGACCAGAGCTTCTCTGCAGCAATGCTGCAAAGACAGAAAAAAATCCAGGCTCCAAGAACTTCTCACCTAATGGGAGAAACAGTGAGACAGAGCAATGGATGTGGAGCCGAGTTGGAAAAGAAAGCTGGTGGGTTCTCCATCCTTGGAGGCTGTTAAGACTGGGACAGACAAAGCCCTTATCAACCCCATCCTGTGCTGGAGACAGCCCTGCTTTGAGCAGGAGGCTGGATTCGAGACTTCCAGAGGTCCCATTCATCCATCATCTCTTTGAATGTCTCCAGAATCTCTTTTTACTCAATCTAATACGCATTTGGACACCAAAGATGCAATTTCTGCAGTGATAAGTTTTGCACATCTAATTTTGGGTGGGATTTTTGCTCACCTCCCTTGGCGAGATCAGCACACATTCTCCTTTATTTGCAACGTCTGCCTCCATCCCAAGGAAGTGCTTTTGCTCTAATGTGATTAGGAGCAGCACCCTGCAAGCTGGCTGCCAGGTACCCATTGGCAAACTGCCTAGAAAGTAAAAAATCGGGGTGGAAAAGTGGATTTTCCAGTGGTGAGAGCTAACTGCACTCTGGTCTCACTTTAAAATGTTTGCATGGCTGAAATATCTGTGGCAGAAGAGATTCAGAGAATGAGATTCCTCCTCCTCACCCTGTTGCAAGATGTATTTTCCATTAAGTGAGTTTATGAAGGTCGTTGCTCACCCCAGATCAGTTTGGCCACTTGAAAGCTGCCACAGGCTATGATCTTTCTATATGCCTTTTGCAGCTATTCAGCCATCTGGACAGCCCAAAAGAGGCATCTGTTCACTCTGGTTTCTTGCTGGGATGGGGATGCTCCTCTGTGAGCTGAGAGCCAGAAGAGTTTGTCCTGTAATTTTGACTCCAGAGCATGATGACTCAAAATTAGCATCATGTGAAAGGTTTGGACACTAACAGGATGAGTCTGTTGAAAGTTTGGAAAAGTTGGAATCCTCTTCCCAAAGTTAAAAGCGTGGGCAGGGGCAGAGACATCAGAAAATGCTTTGCCAGCAAGTGGAGAAGGACTGGGGAGAGAATCCTTAGCCTGGGTCCAAAGGATGTCCCAACAAGATGATCCCATGGGCTTACATGAACTGCATGTGGCTGAGACTGAAATGGGAGGAGGAAAGGCACCCACTTTAGTGAGGGCAGGTGACCACAAGAGAAGCTGGTAAGATAGCAGTGTTCACCATGAGAGACATGCAGAGCTGCAAGAAAGGTCTGTAGCATCTGCACAGAAGCAGGACCAACTCCTAGACCTTCCTTTGTTGTTTTTTTCAAACCTATTTCTGACCCCTGATCCCAGAGAGGGTCTTAAATATTCACAGCAAGTTCCAAGCATTTTCCCAGCCTTTAGTGCTTCCTAACTACCAAACTAAATCCTTCTTTTTCTTTTCCTTTTCTCCCCCCCCCCCCCCCCCCCCCCATTCTGTCCTGACCTTCCTTAGTGGATGCCAAGAGCATTCAGTCAGTCCTACATGTCACAATGCTTTAGCTACCAGGAAGCTGCTCTTTTCCTCACCTCCCAGTCCTGTCCTTTCTAAAACAAGCTACCCCAGTTCATTTTAACCTTCCTCACTATTTGTGTTACCTAGATGCATCAGTCTTCTTCCCATTTGGACATACAACTGAGGTCCCTTTCAATGGAAGGGACCCAAGTTTGGTCACCAACCCGTGTCCAAGACTGGTCCAGCGTGAAGCCCATGACAGTCCTCCACATCCCATAGCAGAACGGGGTCACCTCCACCCTGCAGGAGAGAAATCCTCCCAGATTGTTTTACCAGCAGATGTCCAGATAATTTCAAGGGTTCATCAACGCTCTTGGTAAATTAGGAGAGGACCGGTGGACCAGAGGACCACCTTCCAGAGTGGCTGGCCCCACCAGCTACCTGATTTAGGGGTCCAGGAATTGCGGAAATTCTCAGTGATCCCATTTTCTCTAGGTTTTGCCTTCAGTTGCTGCTGCTAAATGCTTGAGACAACCTTCTACTGTCACAGTGGCTGAGTTGCTGGCAGGGTTTATTTCCACTTTTATCTTTTTCCAACTCTCTTCTCCTCCTGGGTCGCAGAGCAAGTATGCGCATCTTCATGTATAAAATAGCAGCTCATCTTCTTTCAGCTCGCTGAAAAAACTACAACTGCCTCAGCAACCCCTTCCTGCCTCCAGGCCATAATGCTGGGGAGCAGAAATGTGCAAAAAAAAGGACCAAGAAACAAGAAAAGGGAATTTTATCATAATAGATGTCAACACACTCAATGTTTGCTTTCAGCGGGCTTGATTCCAGCATATGATCTCCTAATTACCCAGTGCTTTGGGTTCATCACAGTGTTTCAGGGGAAAAGCTGCGGGTGTTTGTTGTGGGGAGGGTAATCAAAAAGGATGGCTTGCACCTGGAAATGTTTGGCCCTACAATAGGAAATGAGGGACAACACCTGTTTGGAAGTCACCTGCTTCTGGGTTTTATCATGCTCATTTGATGTCAGTATTATCATACTAAGGTGTATCTGCTAGTGGTAACCAGGCATTATCCAAATGAAATAGTTTAAAGGCTTTTCCAAGCTGACCTCTCCCCAGGATGTTCCTTCCAAAGGGAAATTAATATTTTTCATCCTTCCACAGCAAAACCTTGCTCTGAACTTCCACCAAAAAAAATTGACCTTTCCACCCTGTGCTGCTGCTGACCCTTAGAAGAGCAGCGAAAGGGAAGGGATGCTCAGCAGTTCCCAAAATTGTTGCTTAGCAGAGTCATCTCTCCTTTGCATGCCTGAGGCGCTGCCAGCTCTCTGCAGGCACAATAGCACCCGGCTCCTCCGACAGATTTCCTCCCCTGCAGCGCTTTGCTGTCTTGCAAGGGGAGAGTTTGTCCTAAAGAAGGACATTCTCCCTTTCCCTGGGAATATTTACAGCAGAGAGAATGAGCTGAATCTAGAAGAGGTCTGGAGAGAATTGCATAATGGTGGTGAGACTTCTCCTTTCCTTCCTTTATCAGCCTATCATGCCCTGGGGATTCTCACATCACTGGGAACCTGGGACCATGGTGGCAAAGCAAACCAGATATTGCTGAACTCATCTGAGCAACTGAATCTTTTGCCTTTTCTCAGCAGCATTTCTTCATCTGGTAACCTTACACAGGATCTGAACTTCCTGCTCTGTACCTTTAGCATCCCTACATGGCACCCGAATCTCTTCCAAGGCTGCATCCCTGCTCAGCTACCCTTCGTCCAAGGCAGGCAGACCAGCTCAGCATCAAATGGTTGTGTCCCAGTTCCTCTTCTCACCAGCCTGAGTCCATGCCATTCTGGCAAAGGCTTCACAACCTTCTCCCCCTCACAGATGGCCACACTGGACAGCCATGGCCATTTGTCAAGGTGACCCATGTCCTGCCATGGGCATCCCCAGAGCAATGGAGAAAGAGGCTGCAGTGTTTGAGGACAGGCGTGGTGGCTTCTTCCCATCCCAGGAGCTGATGGGACCAGCTCCCCATCACATTACAATACCCAAGGGCAGACTGCAGCTCCCTCCTGATGCCCTCCCACGCACACATGCAGGCACCTCGCTCACCTCTTAAATCCTGAACGCCTTTCCCTTGCACTCAAAACCCCTTAAAGAAATCCTCCTCTTTCCTCAATCTCTTTTCCACCCTATAAGGAACTACAACAGCTGTGCAAAATGCATTCCTGGTGCTATAATGACTGCAGATACTCAAGCCTTGGGGTCTTTATCGGGGCTGTTTAATTGTAACATCTGCCTTTCATGGCGCACTAAAAACACTGGGGTGCTGGCAATGAGTCGTGTGCGCAGCATGGTGCTGGATGGGGCACAAATTGCCAAGCAGCACATTACAGCCACAAGCACTGATGAGTTTGAAGAGAGAATCTGCTTCAGCTCAATGTTGGGTCTGGGGTTGTAGGTGGGTTTCCATCTGTCTTCCCACACCACGTGTGGGTATGTTGTTCAAGTCCCCTGAGAAGCATCATCTGTTGGGATGTTGTGGATCTGAGGATGTGGTGGGACGGTGGGACTGGGGGTCTGGAGGGATGGAGGCCCTTTTTAACTCACACATGAGCAGACAGCAAAGTCATCCCTCACACATGAGTGTCCCAAACATGTGGGTACAGGATAACTCACCCTTGCCTTCATGTTAAAAATCATCAATCCCTAACTTTGGAGGAGGTTTATCCTGGGGAGGCTTTCTCAGTTTTTCCCCCTTCTTTTGGCATGCTAAGGTCAAGTAGGTTGTCAGCCTGGAAAAGCAGCTTAAAAAAAAAAAAAAAACCAACAACAAACCTTTCTCATTTTCTTCCTGGATTTCTATGCCTCCAGAGAAGGGGCTTCTTTGTGACTTGTGGTCAATATAA
>NW_010102959.1:126541-175258 GCF_000699245.1 Pterocles gutturalis
AGGACTCGGTCTTTCCCAATTACCTACTGTTCCACCGCAGCAGCTCCGTTGGACTCCTTGCTGTCTCCAGATCTCCCTCTAGGGTACGTTCACCACTTGTTTGATTCAAGGATCTCCGTATTCGCCTTGCATGTGATTTGCAAAATGCTGGACTGAAAGACACCTTGAATAGGAACATTGTCAACTAACAGGTTGCCCAGAGAAGCTGTGGATGCCCCATCCCTGGAGGGGTTCAAGGCCAGGCTGGATGAGGCTTTGGGCAACCTGGACTAGTGGGAGGTGTCCCTGCCCATGGCAGGGGGTGGCACTGGATTGATCTTCAATGTCCCTTCCAACCCAAACCATTCTGTGATTCTATGATTGTACTCATGAGATTTGACTCAAAACATACATTTTTGAATGCTGGCATGAACTCAAAATGCAGTATATAGCATCAAACCATGGTTGACCTCCTGGTAAGAAAGCCAAGCCAAAGCTATTTATGTGAAGGATGAACCCAAAGCAAAGCAAACTGTGGACTTGTGGGCAGTGGCTGGTTGTAGGTATCAGCAATATTCCAAATGTGTGTGCTCAGACCAGCTCAAACCAGTGCAAACATTGACCATTTTTTGTTTCCTCCTTCAAAAACAACGGAAGACATGAAGTTTGGGTGAGCTCGCTGTCCATCTGTCCATTCTGTCCTTCTGCTAGCAACTTTAGAACCTGGTGGGCCACCGAGTTTTCAAAAAAATGTCGCAGATCAGGAGAAGAGCCTTAGAGATGACAGTGTCCCGGGATGTGGCATGCATAGTACTGGTGGGGAAGAAAAAACTGCCTTACCCCTCAGCTTGTATCTGCTCTAACAGGATTAACCACCGATAAAATTTGGTCCTTGCTGTTTTGAGTTGCTGCAGGGAGGTAAGTAACGCTGGAGAAGTGGCATCTTGTGAGACGTGCGGAGATTTTAAATTCCTCTTTATCCTCCAAGTGGCAAAGGATGAATCGATATTTGTGTGTGTGCTTTTTTGCTTTTAAAGGGGAAAGGGCACATGGTTATCCCAGGACAGCAGGGGCCTGGGGAGAAGAAGGCGGGTTCAAATCCCTGAGCAGAATTTAACTTCTTCTGCAAAAAAAATTTCCTAATTTTGCCTGAATCCAGGCAGGACCGAGGAAGATAATCCAGACCGCTACAAATTCTCCTCAGAAGCCCTTTCTGCAAAGCTGCTTTCATTTCCAAGCTCCTTTGGAGATATGAAAGTACCAGGAGGATATTTTCAGCCTAACATGAAAGCACCATTTTTTTTTTTCAAGCAGAGAAAAATTATTTGATGGGGATTTTTTTTCTTTTCTGTGTACTGTCCAAGGAACGTGCCGTCATTGCATCCCCATGCCAAACCTTCCTTATTTGCATGTATTCCCTGGAGGGGATTGACTAAACCTTCCATTACTCCACAGCAGCTTGGCTCCTGCACAAAACCAGTACAAGGCTGGGAGGACTAAATATATATAAGGTTATTCCAAATTGGGGCAGAGAAGGTGCTGTCAACTGAAGTTGACTTTGTTTTCCACCCTGATCTTGGTAAATAAATTAATGAATATCACTTTTGCTATTTTGAGTGGATCCCAAGAAGAATTCTTTGTAGATCTGGGAAGTTATGATCTGATCCAGCTTTGCTACGAATAAATGACCTATGCTTCAAAAAGTACTGATTTTTGTCACTTGACCCTTTTTCTGCCTGGAAAGCATCCCACCAAGTCCTGAACTCTGCTACCTCCTGGAAGAAAAACTTCAATATGAGTTGTAATAAACACAAGTATTTTTGGCTTCACTGTGTTTCTAAGAGTGCCACAAACAACATAAACTCAGGTATAAAACCCCAGGATATCTGAGACAGACGAAAGAGAAAAGCACCGCATTTGGCAAATACGGTCTGACAGCTGCAAAGTAAATAATTCCTGGCTATCAAGGAATCGGAGCAGAAATCAAGCTATAGCCATAATCTCTGGGTTGTAAAGAAAAGGACTTAAGAAGTTCAAGAAAGGGAGTTTATCACCACGTTGCACATTTTCCATCTTTGCTCTCACATGAAGCAAATCACTGTCTGCAGCAATTCCTGTTCTCAGGGTGTCCGGGGCTGAGACAACTTTTATGCAATTTCCCTGCCGTGGCAGTAACGGCTGTTGTGCATCTCCTCTTCTTAATCCGGCTGACACAAGGAGGGACCGAGCGCCTTTAATTAACAAGGATGGAATCGGACGAATTAAACCTGAAGGTCTGAGTCATTAACAACTGAAAGCATTTAGACAAGTCTTTTTTCCTTGCAGTGTCGTGTTATGATTAATTATAATGATCAAGCGGGCAGATATTCCTCAGGATCTATAGCAAGTTATTAAATATTGCAGGGGAATAAGTGTTCACTTTCAATCCAGCAGAAATTATACCGGTCCCTTTAGGTCCTGGCACCAAGCATCTATGTGCATGTTCCCAACTTTTGCCACTCTGTTGGGTCCTGCTCCCTCCAGTCCCATGGGCAGCAAAAGATGCCGATATTGTGCTCCATGGTTAATCAAGGAGCATGGAAGGACTGGAAGGACTGGAAATGTCTTCCTTCAGAGGTTTGCTAGCTAGATTGCAAGGTGTCACAGGGATGGGTTGGGTGACCAACGGGTCACGCTTTGGTTGTGCTCCATGGTTAATCAAGGACCACTGAAGGACTGGAAATGTCTTCCTTCGGAGGTTTGCTCAGCTTTGTAGCTAGATGGCAAGGTGTCACAGGGATGGGTTGGGTGACCAATGGACCACATTTCGGTCATACTCCCAAGGGACAAGGAAGCTCCTGTCTACAGCGTTTCTCAGCCATCCTTGTCCTGGAGTCCACACTGATGGAGCCAGGAGCTAAAACCTGTACAGTCTGGAGATTTCAAGAGTTTGATCTTTGTCTCTCACCAGCAGAGGTTAAAAGGGAACCTTGCAACGACATCTGGGTTGTGTTTGTTGTGTTGGACCTGTACTAAACCTTCACCCCACCACCTGGCTGCAAGAAAAGGTGCATTTTTGTGATCCATCTCTTTGCATGTAGTGTTGGGTTGGAGAATGACCCGTGATTTTTGGACAGGCAACACCACACAACGTTCCCATATAAAGCGATGTGCTCAGCATGGCTTCCCAGCATTGCCTCCTCCTCTCACCCACCAACCCACCCACTCACACTCTATTTATTTAAGCTCCCAGAGAGAAGAGAAAAAAAAAATATTTCTGAGAGAGCTTAGAAAAAGCAAAGTAATTCTGGCCAGAAGGTTTGCAGAGCCTAGAAGGGGCTGTGGTTAGGATCGCATCAGAGGATGGCTACTGCCTCTCCACCGCTTATCTCATCGAGGCAGAGCCATCGCGCCTCTCCCACACACCAGCCCTCCTGCAGCCCAGCAGGGTCTGAAGCACAAAATGGTTTCAGACTTAAAAGGGAATTATTTATTTATCCTGCTGTGAGATGTTTTTAATTAAGGCTGCAGCCAGAACTCAGCCTGGTATTCATAACCGGCGTTAAGATGCCTAATTATCGATTCAAAAGCCTATGAAATTTGGATGGGCTGTTCTGCAAAGTGCTGCTGTTACTGTAATTAAATTGAGTAGGATAAAATTCCTGGAGTGATGGCCTCTCTCAAAAGGGCTCAGTGACTCACTGACTCTCCAGCTGACCCTCATATTGCCTACAGAGACCAGGAAGGTCTTGAAGGTCTTAAGCCTCTGGCTCCTGGATCATAGAATGGTTTGGGTGGGAAGGGACCTTCAAGCCCATCCAGTCCCCCCCCCTGCCATGGGCAGGGACCCCTCCCACCAGCCCAGGTTGCCCAAAGCCTCATCCAGCCTGGCCTTGAACCCCTCCAGGGATGGGGCATCCACAGCTTCTCTGGGCAGCCTGGGCCACTGCCTCACCCCCCGCACAGGAAAACATTTCTTCCCAATATCTCAGCTCAATCTCCCCTCTCTCAGCTTCAAACCGTTCCCCCTCGTCCTGTCCCTGCACCCCCTGATCCAGAGCCCCCCCCATCTCTCCTGTAGCCCCCTTTCAGCACTGGAAGGTGCTGGAAGGTCTCCCTGGAGCCCTCTCTTCACTACCATGAAAATAACAACAGCTGAATGCTCTTGACTGCAGGGAAGGGTGCAACACACGAAGTAAAGCAAAAAAAGCCAAATTATTCCTGTGTCTGGGAGGGGCTGTGCATCTTCAGAGCCAGTCTCAGCTATTTGGTGTATTTGACTCATGACTCGAACCTCTGTGACCAGTTCTATCAAACATCTTAAGAGGAGTGTGCAGTAATATACTCAGTCCAGAAATGCCACAGGACCTATTCCTGGCTTGAATATGGAGGGAGGGATATAATCCCAGCCTACTCTGAAACACTTTTCATCAGGCAAGGTTTTCTTTCTCTCACAAGCCTCTTTTTTCCATTTTGATGTGATTTAAAAATATATACCCTGAACTGTTATGGAAATTTTTCATCAGTTTGAAAACCACAATGAGCAAATATTTTAGGAACAGTGGCTGTAAGGAAAAAAAAAAAAAAAGCTATGGATAAAAAAAAAAAAAGAATAAAAGCAAGGATTTTCTTCAGGGGAAAGAAACACCTCTTCACCTGAAGCCCAGGGTTTTTGGCCTTTTTCTTAAGGAAGGGAAAAAGGACAGTTCAGGAAAAGCTGAACACTCAAAAGGGTGTGAAAGGAGAAGGCGCGAGCATTAGCCTTGTGCTGACTCTTTTAAAGGCTCGACTTACCTAATAGCTCTGTTTCTTTTCAGATAGGAGACAGAGGAAACAATTTGTGCAAATGATTGCTTGGAGAAAGGCCACAGCAATTTGTATATGCTAATCAGGTTGTACCTGCCAATCACATCTTATTTTCAGTAGTATCTGTGGTTTGCAAATGCAGGGAGTTAGAGCAGAGTACCTATTCATAGACACAACCCAAAACAGATGTATTTTCTCTGGTCAGAGGCATCACAAAAGCATCCTCCTTACAATTATGCAACCCTTTTCTATTAGCGGTGATTCACGGATGCCAGCCGGAATAAATATATAAATAGATAAAGCTGATCTCTAGGACATTCCTGAGTCATCTGGAAGCCAACCTTTTCTGTTGGGGGACAGTATGACCCAGCTTTTCCCTTTGCCTGTTGTACTACTGTGAAAATAAGATGCATATGTGGCTCTGCCTGCCGCAATCTGTAAAACAGCATTTGTAACATCGCAAGGATATGCGTGGCCAGAATAAATACCAAGGCAGAACAGCTCAAATCTTCCAAGCCAGCCCTACCTTTCTGGCTAATTTTATATTTCAGCTGAGTCATGTTAAATGGGCCCAATTTTTGACGGGGCTGAGTGCCAGCAGCTCCCACTGACACTAATCGGCTCAGCAGATGCTCTGTGCTTTGGAAACCTGGGCCCCGAGGTGTGATGCTGGGCAGAAGGGGAAAATTATTGCATCCTTCTGAGCCGTTGATGGCACCGGAACAGATGCTGTGTAATTCAGCAGGGCATTGCTTTGCTAAAGGATCCTGCAACATGGCTGGGCAGGGATGGTCCCCTTCGCCATGGTAGGACAGGGCTACCATGGCATCGTGGGCACCTCCGAACGTTGGACTTGAATTTCCATCAGCCACAAGGAATATCCCAGAGCCCTGCAAGCTTGGGGCAGCTGCAGTGCAGGACAGATGATAAGCAGAGTATGTAGGAACGTTGAGTCAGGGTCCAGGTCTGGAGTGACCTGGGTAGCACAGACCATGCAGGGACGCACAAGAGCATCCTTGCTGCTCTGAGCATGATTCAGAGCCCCGACAACCTACATTCAGTTGGTCTGGTGCTCCCAAAGCTGTTAACTTGTGCATTTCCTTATTTCCCTCCCTTTTCGGAAGAGGAGAGTGATGCCAAGGGTGAAGAGAGGAGGCTTAGGTAGAGATCAGTAGGACCTGCCTGGGATAACCATGCCTTGGGCTTCATGGGCTTTTGAAATGTGGCAGAACCACGTGTAAGGGTCTGTGAAGGCTTTCACCCATGTCTGCAGCCTGCTTTTATCCTCTTTATAGCTGAGATGAGAAGTCATGGTGACTCCAGGGCTCAGCGATAGACCAGTACCTGGAAGAAGATGACCTTAGGATCACCAGACCCTTGCCTCCCCAAACTGGAGAGATGGACATTGCACATGGCAGTGCTGGGCAACAGTGTGAAACTGTCCCAGTGGGATCAGTTTGAGAAAACTGTCAGCAACGCTTTTCCCTGGAGCAGTTAAACTCTAGCAGAAATGCCAAGGAAAACATCATCAGCATGGGAAACCTGGCCAAAAGCCTGGGGGGACCCCTCCCTTTATCCTGCTGGTGGCATTGCTTTTGTATGTGTAATCATCCATCACATGGGCTTTGCAAGTGGTAAAAATTAACTTATTCACAATACAAGTTGCTGATTTTCTCTTGAGCTGAAGGAGCAAGAAGACATGTATTTTTGGAACTGCTTGAGCAAGATTTCAGCTCCTCATCTTTGTCTCAGAGCAGATATTTATGAAATCTTTAAGCCCAAATTCTTACTTCAAGTTTCTACTTTTCTTTTGGCAAGTTGTGGACAAAAAAACCGAATTCCTCTTTACAGCACAAAGCCAAGCCCTGGGGTTGAAATCTCAGCTAACAAATCAGCCACAACAGCAAGAGTTGAGTTCATACTCCACACCAACAGCCAGCCATTGAGCATCTCCCTCAACCTGGCCTTTTCCAACCAGGGATCTCAAAGCATATTGAAAAGAAAACTTCTGCAAGCCCTCTTGTAAGCTTGGCCATGGATGGAAGCCTCTCTTGATCAAGCACTTGGCCAATATTCAGGATCTTGCCATCTCTTCTGGAGTGGGATAAGTTAGCTGCCAGAAGAGGTCTTTCAGAAAGCTGCACACAAGCAAAATAGGGATGAAAAGGTTTCCCTGGTTGTGAAGGAGATGGGAAAAAGTCATCTCTTTCTACCAATGCTCCATGCCTCCATTTTCTCCCATTTCCCCCCCCTCTCTCTGTCCTCTCTGGGTTCTACTGAAGCTGACTCTCCTGGTCTCTGGTTTCCAACCCAGAGCTCTCTCCCACATGCACAGCTCCTTCACAGCCGTACCTAGCCTGACCCCAGCACCCTCCCTGCTCTCTGTCCTCTCCAATTGCTGCCTTCTGCTTGGTGGACCCTCTTCCTTCAGGTGTCCTACCCCAAATGGTACCTCCTTTCTCTGAGAGATGATCTTTCACACCACATCCATCACATCCTTATTTCTGCCCCAAACTTGTTTTTCTTCATACAGACAACATTGGCAATTGCTCATCCAACTCAACCAATGTGCAAGAAATGTCCCCAACGCTGGTGTAAATGAGAAACACGTGAGATGTGGGGTTGGCATTAAAATAACTGCATGTGTTGAAACTGTGGGGTGAAATGCTGTAAACTTGGAGTATGAGGGAAGACAGATTAAGCTTAGGCTAAAAAAGATCATAGAATCATAGAACAGTTTCAGTTGGAAGGGACCATGGAGGTCATCTAGTCCAACCCCCCTGATGCAAGCAGGGACATCTTCCACTAGATCAGGTTGCCCAGACCCCCATCCAACCCGACTTTGTGATGCTATATGAGATGCTTCTCTGGTGCCAGCATGATATTTCTTTAGTGGCTAGAAATCTTCATCAGGGACCACAGGGCTTGGTCAAAGGACCGTTGTTTGAACGGGACATTCACATTTCAGCTGCAGCTGCCACCCAGGAGCCAAAATGTTTGAAATTATCTGCAGGGAGAGAAGAGGAGGGGGAGGAAGTTGGTTATCCAGCTTAATCCATAGCTGGAAAAACCTATAGATATGGGGGTCACTCAGCTCTCAGACCCAGACACGTGGACATCCAAAAGTGGGCACAAAGGGCCACCCAGTTAATGACACACAGTCTTCCCATGCCACAGCCTTGCCCCCCTCTGCACTTATGAAGCTGTACGATGCTTTTCCAGAGACCTCATCTCTCCTCCCATTTCATCATTAATCACCACGCACCTACACAAATCTCCATGGGCAGATGCTTTCTGCTGCTTCAGACATCTCCTGGCACTTTCTGGCGCTGCCCGTAGAGCTCTGCCCTTTCGGAGCATCTCTGCTGAGACAGGCTGAGCCCCCCGATGGGAAATGCATCCGTTATTACCGTGAGTGGCTCTGACAAGAGATTTCTTGGGACTGTTTGGATGTCGTGGAGTATGTTGTGTTGCAAGGATGAGATGGGAAAGGAGTGGGAGAGGAAGATTTTTTTTGCCTCTCAAAATATGAGTCATATGAGCCCATCTGACCCATCTCGCCTCGCCAGGCCTGTCTTTACCTGTCAGATGGATTTTGCTTGTTACAGTGCAAAGTTGGCCTCTGAGGGTTTGGGTCTGCAAACAAAAATACAACAAAAAGAACAACAACAGCAACACAGCAACCCACGTCTAAGACAACTAATGCTACAGGGAGGAAGACAAAAATAAGGGAGGGAACCTTTTTTTTGCTTGTCTAGAAAGATTTATTTATAGGTCTACCATGGCTGTGCAAGGACAGGGCTATGTCTCCAGCCCAGCTAAGGAAGCCAAAACCAGCTGGGAAGATGTTTCTTCATGTTTTGGGACTAATCACATCAACTTTGACAAAGTCTCTATCCAATACCAAGAGCTCAAGAAGAGTGGCGTGCTCCACAGTTCATGTCTTCACCTCGATGTTCAAACACATCTTTGGACACTGGAACTGGGCCTACAATCCAACAAGGAGGGACATCTTCATGAAAGTTTCCCACTTATGGAAAAAGTCTCTTGAGAGAGACTGTTGTTGCATTTTGTGAATACTCCTTGTGGGGTCTTGCACTGCCATGTGCTGGGGACAGGATGAGGATGGGGTGGGGCAGGCGGGATTAATACACGGAAAAATGTAATTTTGCTTCTTTCATTTTGCTCCAGTTTGCCTTCTTCTTTCTTAGGACACCCTTAACTTAATTTGCCAAAAGTTGAAGGGTTTTTGAGGAAGGACTCTACTACTCATACCGCAAGCTGATCTTCTTCTTCAATCATCTGCTGTTCATCACTGCCAGACCATGGACAATTCTGACCAGCAGCACAGCCCAATTTTGCACTAACATGATTTTACCTTACAACTTTGCACATTTTCAAGAATTCATTTTGCATCTGTCACATGAGACCAAGAAGTTTCATGAATTTGCAGGCTCTGCAGTATTCCTCAAAGAGGGACTACGCCTAGACCCGCCTGCTCCTCCCCAGGTATTTGTTTTAGAGATAGAGCTCCCTAGTGAAGAACCATTTGGAAAGGTCTGGTGACGGTGAGGTGCCTGTTCACAGAGGAAAACTCCTCTAGCATGTCACGGTCAAGGCCATGAGCTGGTACAGAGAACACTCTGGTACCCAAGGACAGGGTGCAAGCACGGGTCCCAGAGGGAGCAGCCCATCATCTCCAGCACAGCAGGAGTGGGTACCTCCAGCGGGTATTCACACCATCCAAGATAAAACCTGAGAAGAAAGGGGAAGAGTCACCCTCCAGAGGGTTTGTCTCCCTTGATGTGGGGTGTTCTTCACTTGAAACACCTATATTTAGGATCCTTTCAATAGATGCAGCCATACCTAGTATGCCCCAGTACAGCTCTTTCTGCCCCAGGACCTTGTTTCTGTCCCCCAGCTAAGAATCTGTATTTCCAGCATTATTCCTGGTTTCCCACAGCTCACAGCAAATGATTTTCTCAAGCCCTCAAGGGGCCCACCCAGCAATGCTGTGATACATGTTCATTGGGATGGAGCTTAGAAAAAAAAAACTCACTCAAGCAATTATGTCTAGGCAAAGATTTATGGATTCACATCTCCCACGCCTTGTCAATCACATCATGCTATCTCAAGTTGCTACAAAGCCTTACACTCCCTAATCATAAAAATAAGCACAAAAGTTAACTCCAATAATAAGGAGTCACTGAGAGTGAGTTCAGCTCTCTAAACACAGAGCCATGGGAAATGCTCTGGGTTATCCCAGCTGACCTCCAGCAACACCTTGGTACAGGTGAGAACTTCACACAAACCCCATGTTGTAGCTGCCAGCCCCGTACATTGGCTCAGGTACCCCAGGTCATCTCAAATGGCTTTATAACGCTTCTATTCAGAGAACCAATTCAACCCCCTACTGTTGTTTTGTCTTTACAGAGACAGGACCAACCACAGTTCTTCCCCAGTCTTAAGCCAGGGTTCCCAGTTCTTCAACCTTTTTTCCTCTTGGACAAGTTCACATGAGCTGGGCTCTTCAGCCGTAATGCAACTATGATAGCAAATACTTTGTTGGTTCTTAGGTTGAAAATAGAGCATTCTGTGTGCACCATGGAAAAAAAAAAAAAAAAAAACAAACACAAAAACCTGTTTTTCCTCTATATTTCTGTTCATGGATGGTTGGTTTTGCTCCTTGAAATAGATGAGCAATCTGGGTGAAGTGTTTCTATGTTTCGAACGGGAATTACTGGGCATCTGGGATGGCTGAGCTCAGCCTACATCCTCTGCTTGGTGGAAGTATGACTAAGGTTTCTCTTTGGCCATATCCTTCATGAAGCACATGCAAAACAAACATCTTTGAGATTAACTTCCCTTCCACCAAATGTGGGGCTCAAGATCTGTTTGGGAACACAGGCGGAGAGGCTGCTGCTGCCGGGCAGGATCCCTCTGCCCCATCGCAAGCATCTTCTTCACGGATGTCTCCATTTCCACTGGCCACCACTGCTTCACTCCACACCCAACAAAGACACACATCTAGAGTAAGTCCAACAAATGCTCCTTTCAGCGACTTTTTCACTCCACCAACCACAAAGGGAGCTCAGGGTCGGAAGCTCAAACAGATGCATCCACCCACCAGGGATTTAGTGTTAAGCTAGGTGAGTCCTACAAACATGCAAATACACACACAACATGCTCGTAGGAACCTCCTTCAGAGACAAGGCTAATATCCATGGGTGTTGCTGAGTGTTATTTTAGGGTTTAATTACTTCAGTTTTACTCCTGGACTTTTTCACACCTTACGATGGACTCAGGACACAGTTTGTCTCAATTCTCAATTATTGCTGTTCCCTCCAAGGGCTTGGATTGCCTTCCTAGCATTCCAGATATTCTGTACTAAAGGAGTTTACCTGAATGACTCCCACTACACAGACTTAAAACCCCAGACCTGTGAGGACAGCAGATTTGAGACTGGCCTCTTTTTTTGCAATTTTTAATGCTGAATCTATCCAGAAAGCCAGGGAGAAGGTGCAACAAGACCAACCATAGCAATGAGAAGCACTCAGCAGCCCTGGTTTGGACGTGATGGATGCTGTATTTGTACAGATCAATGATCCATTTCACAATAGAACATCTTCATTACAAGCGATGCATAATTTTAAATGTAAACCCTGTTCCCTTTGGGGCTTCATTATTTACAAAAATTCTCAACATAATATCAAAGAACATTTTTCAGCTTCCCTTCCCTGGCTTGCACATCCTTATCACACCAAGTCTGTGAAAGGAACTTACCAGCTCATTTCTGGGTTGGACATAAAACCAGCACAGTCTTTCGGACGGTATTTCATAAGGAACAGTTAATCATCTTAACTACTACTGCCTTCCTGAATAAAAGATTGTGAGCGCTCTTGCTTTCATCTCCGTACAACTGGTCAGGGAGAATCCTACAGCTCATCGTGTGGATATAACACATGCTCCTGGTGAGAATCTGGTTCTTCCTTTTTACATTTCAAAAGGCAGCTATTGTGCAAAAAACGGCATCTTAGAAGCCCTGGAGTACTGGGGTTTGCTTTATTTTTCTTTCCCAGCACCTCAGTGGATTTCATCTAACACACTGTCATCTTCAGCTGGGTTTTGGGCATAAGGGGGTTTGCTGCTTGATTTTTTTTTCCTAACAACCCAAACCTTTGTTTTCAGTTCAGCCTGTGGTGCAGCTGGGATTCATCTCCCGGGCTCTTCTTTAGACGTGTCAATGGCACAAGCATTCCATCCCTTACAGGTGGAGACCTGAGATGCAGAAATTCTGGCCCAGATCTACTGAGACTTTTTGACTCCCCAAGCCTAGCCTCTGTCTCCTGAACTTGGTGACATGTATGCTCTTTGGTGGCTCAGAGGACTGTACCCACATCTCCACCGTCTTAACCCCTGACCACACGGTCGTGTTTGCAGCCTTCCAGCACCACCACTTTATGGGCTTTGCTGTCTTTGCATTTGCATCCTCCCAGCTTCTGCATTTTAACTCCAGCCTGGCCAAATGCAGCCTCCTCCCAAACCATCATCCAGATTTCTGCCCCTGCAGGAGCCCTGGGCTCCTCTTCCTTACCTTCCACCAGCACCTCAGTGCCCTTGCTTGTTTAAATTCCTTTTCTTGAACCTCAGCCTTCAGCCCAATTCTCAAACTTTGTTTCATCCTGAACTGGTCTCGGGAGTCACTATTAGAAAACAATAAAAGCTGGAAGCTAAAGCTGCAGAATGGATTTGCCCTTGGAGGGGACTTCTGTAGCTGCAGGAAGCAGAACTAAGCAGAGGTCCCAGGAGAAACCCATCCTCGCAGGAAAGATGTTCATAGTTCACCTCTGCACTCATCAAACTCCTCAGTGCTTAACTGAGTCCCAGGGGGCCAGCACGCGCCCAGAAAATCAAGACAAAGGGTCACAGGAAGATCTAAGTGGCTTTAAAAGCCCCGAGCTCTGCGTAGCGTGCTGCATTTTTAATATCCAGCATGCACCAGTCTCTGGGCCGCCCATGTCCGCGTTCAATGCACGGGTCTTGCAGAACAACAGCAAATGTCTTTAAAGCCAAATTGTCTTCACATGCCCCCAAGCCAGGGTGGTGAGCAAGCTCTCCTGGTGTCCATCTCTTCTCTCTGTTAGAAATTAAGCTTTTGCTGGGTGCAACTAAGTACCTACAAGGGCTTTGATGAATTTTATGGATGGAAAGAAATAAGGAAGGCTCTGAATTTATTGCATTGTGTCTTGGTGTAACGGTGTGTGTCTGCACCTCGGGAACACCAGGCATAAACAGGGGGAGCTACACCCGTGGCTGATACCACCTAAGGTCCAACTCTGCCCTTATCAATAGTAACCGTGACGTGCACTGGTATCTGTGCTCAGGGGTTTGTGGTTTGTCTTTATTCTTTGGGAAAAAGAGTAAAGAATGCTTAGATTTGACTTGTTGGGAGGCTGGATGAGTGGGAAATAAAGAGAGTTTCCATTTAGGTAAGCACAGTTTAACTGGTTTGCAAAACTGGGATTTTATTGCTATAATTTGGGTTTTAACTAGGCACTGACCTCTTCTTCCAAGAAGGAAGAAGGATGTCATATCTTACAAGACACCAGTGAGCCACCAGTGCAAGGTGGGCAAAACACTCTGCTACAGGATCTGATGCTATCTTCTGGTATAAATGGTTTTATCAAAACTGTGCCTATAACCACACTTGGAAAAAAAAACAATTTTTTGTTTGTTTATTTGTGATACTGAGAAACAGGTTCTTAAAAAGCACCTGGGATTTAAAGAAAGGGTTTGTTTTATTTTGTTTCTTTTCAAAAGGGTATTTCAAGGATCTTTTAAAATAAAATTGCAGCAAGTTTAAAAAATTAAATGTAACTTTTAAATGAGAAAATTGAAGCACTTTCGTGCAAGAGTGTTAAAACGTTTCAACTGTCAAAATGTTTCAGCTTTTGCAGGGCTCTTTACAGTGATGGGTGAATTAAGAGGAATTCATGAGATGTTTCTGACAACCACACCAACTCTTCTGGTAGCATCTCCTACTGCCTCTGACTACACAGGGAATGGGTCAGATCCTGCACCACCACAAATCTGAGCTGCTGCTCCGGCAATTCCATCTGCATTTTGAGCGAGATGAGCCAAGACGTGACTCCCATCAGCCCTAGTTGGGACTTTTGCCCTCTCGTGCATTTATTTGTCAGCTCTCCTGGAGAGTGAGTCTGCAACCAGCACACCTCAGTGCAAACAACGTCACATCCCGAAGGATGGCTTTGTGCGTATTGCTGATGAAAAGGCTGGAAAACGTCAAAACCAGGACAGTTGGGTGCTGATAGCAACCCAAGCCTGAGCTCTAGCTGCTCATCCTGATGGGGACGTTGCACTTAACTCCAGCATTTAGGACAAGGGCTGAGTTTCAGTGTGTCGCCTCGATTCCCTCTATGGGAGAGGTGGCTTTGATGGGGACAATTCATCCCATCCTACTGTAGGCAGGTAAAATGCATGGGCTGAATTGTCTGCAGGTACCAAAGTTTCTCCACTGTCCACAGATGGAGCGTGGAAAGACAGCTGAGATGATGCATCTAACACTGGGATGGCAAAAATTAAATGAAATGGGTCTCCTTGCAAGGATTTACTGGCTCGCAGTGCTGACCGCAGCACTACAATTAGGCACACGAATTAACGAGAGACCTACCCGCATACACACACCAAGAAATGGACAACTTCAATCCGGTAAAGGAGATAGTGTGTCCCACAGCTGCAGCAGTAGGACAGGCTCATTTCATCTAATCAGCTAATTGCAGCATCACAGGAAGCAAAAATATTTTTCCTTGGAGGCTGGGTGCTCATAAGCTTTCGTACCGGTAGGTGTTAAAACTGAACGCTCTTCTCCCCATTGGCAAATAACGTCAACAGCGTCGCTGCAGATGTTAAATTGGGATAATCCAAAGAAATTATCATTATCACGCATTTCTAAGCAGGCACTGAGCTGCCATATAGCATCTTGGGATTGTTTGCAGATCTGTGAAAATCAACTAGAATAAGAGTGCTGTTGCGTGCAGTGCTATCCATCCGTGGCCCATGAGATCAAGGGAAAAATCAGTGTTATTCAGGCCAATCAGCCAACAAATAAAATGGAGAAAAATGAAAAACCCGCAGAAGCGCAGCCGGATTTATATGCGGTAGGAAGCGGGAATGGCTGACACAGCACTGAGTGGCATGGCCAGTGGATTTTGATATGAGGAGACAGAGGGGACCCTTGGATACAAAAATCTTGAGGAACAGCAGCTAGCACAGCCCAGGAGGGCTTTTTTGTCTCCATTGCTTCAATCCAAATTCACCACTCATGGCTGGACAGGTTGCATCCATCCACTTGCAGGAGATGACCAGCATGTTCACTGCAGCATCTTTGGTGGGTTTCTCACCCTGTTTGCTCTCCTGACCTTGCAGACCCCAGCCACATCCCCAGCCTTTAGAGCGATGGAGAAACACTTTGCACATGGCTGGGCATCGTCTCCTGCTGCATGGATGCCCCATGGTGTCCCATCCCACAGTTGGTCACAACAGGGACTCAGCCCTCAGCACCAAGGGGACAACATGGACTTGGATCTCTGCTCCACCTCTTGCAGAGCCAGCAGGGACATGTCGTCCCTTGATGGCTTTTAAAGGGAAAGATTTGGCCCTTCTGCTGCTTGGACCAATGAGCCAAAACACCTCCAAAGCTCAGGAACACAAGAGCTAATATTCATAACTTCTGGACAACAAAAGCCACAAACTCAGCTGTTTTTCCTCCAATATAACCTTCCTCCCATCTTTTATCCTTTTTCCTGTGTGGGGGGTGAGGCAGTGGCCCAGGCTGCCCAGAGAAGCCGGGGATGCCCCCTCCCTGGAGGGGTTCAAGGCCAGGCTGGATGAGGCTTTGGGCAACCTGGGCTGGTGGGAGGTGTCCCTGCCCATGGCAGGGGGTGGGACTGGATGGGCTTGAAGGTCCCTTCCACTCCAAACCATTGCATGATTCTATTATTCTATGATTTGAAGATGGGAGAGATCAGGGATTCTTCACTGTGGTCTCGATGTTGAGCAATTCAAGATGAAGCACTGAAATCCCCATCTTCCTCCAGCCCCAAGTGTCAGCCAAAAGCATAAAGGGACATTTCAGCCCTGAAACCACCTCCGTGTGACCAGACAGCAGCTGGACACAGAGGGGAAGGTGCCAGGAGCTCCCGTCACCAGTGGTTTTATTTACAGCATCTTTCCCAGCTACAATCTCTCACCCATCCTCTCCAGGGCTGAACGAGCGCAGAGCTGGACTTCTGCATGCCCAGGTCAGAATATCATTTTCATGTATTAAAAGAACTTGATTACATTAAAAGACCCGTTGAGGATGGAGACTCCCTAGGCACGAGGGAGCCCAAACTCCTGGGTTTCTCTCTAATCAACATGCTCTGCTAAATCAGGGCTTTCTAGCCTCTTGGAGAAATTTGTAGGCGAGGTGCCGGAAAGGCTCCGGAGGCTGCCGTTGAATTTTGATGATGTTCATCCATTATGGATTAAGAGCTTTATGTAAGAGTCTTTCCCTGGTGTTCATTTGAGGCCAGGCTGTCCCAGGCTGCAGATGGGAATTTGCAGAAAGGAGAGCAGGGACAGGAGGAGGGAGAGGGGACCCGCAGCTGGGATCGCTGCTTTTCTTCTGGCAACTGGGACCACTCGGCTTCCCCAAACCAAAAAAGCTCCAGCACCTGATACAACCTTGTCCTCTCTACAAGGTACATCCTTGCTGTGTGAAATATGTATAAAGCTTCTGTTTGGACACAAATCATGCTGCGGTTTTTTTGGCTGCAAGCGTACCTCCATCCGTTACCCTTGCACCTCATGGAAAGAAGGATTATCCACAGAAGGATTTCCCTCCCGTCCTCTTGGGTGATGCTCTGACCACCTTTCCCCCGAGACTGGTGAGACAGCCAAGCCTTGCTTGCTCTGCTCCCTTTAAACAGGGAGGAGATTAATTAAGCCAGAGAGTTTCCTAATGCACTGTTAGATCTGTCCACAGACGAGGCAGGAAAATTAACCGCAGTTAATTAGCAAACGTATTATTAATAAGACAACCAGATCAGAACTTGCCTGGATGGATTATCGCTGACTGTCCCCAGCTCAGACCCAAAAAACTTGTTAGAGTGTCTTTGGACATCTCTTTTATTTTCTCTTCCTGACTCTGCCATCCATCACGGAGGATTTACACATATTTACTCGTTCTCCTACGGGGGGATCAAACACATGACTGAACGATGACCATCTCCTGTTGACACCCTGCCTGTGTTTGCAGAGCCCATCCTGCCTGGCTGATGAAGAGGTTTGTGTGTCTCTATGCTTGTGGACAGGACATGGAAAGCATTCAAAGCCCTAGCAGGAACTGCAGTGGGATGAGATGGGCCACCATTAGCAGAGGCCACCACTTCCTGCAGAACTGCCCATGGATGTGGACCAGCAAAGCCTCATGTGTAGTCAATGGGCCTCCAAAGTCAACACGACATCTCTTCATCCTTAAAAAAGCCAAAGATCAGTATGAACACACACGATAGGAGTGTTATTGCAAGATGTCCCTTCCAGGAGCCCAGCAATACCCTCAGTCTTGCCCCAACATCTGTACCAAACCATCCAGATCTTTTCGCTCTCCCAGTTCTCCAGCCTCCTTTCCTCTCCCACCCAGGAACAAGCCCTTTCCAGTCCTACATAGGCCCTATAAAGCCCATTTCCATGGGCAGAGGCATTATTCCAGGTGAAGGTGCCCATCGGTGGGTAGAGGACATCCTATGCTCCATCTCTGCTCTCTCATGCCACCAAAATGTTTGTAACTTTGCTGAGCGCTGCTACAGATTGAAGTGACATCTTCACTGAGCTCGCCTGCATCAGCAGCTGCATCTTTTCCTTCCTTTCCCCCCACAGAGGTTTCACTAGTTTCAGAAGTTCTTTGTGTGCACAAAGTGCATCAATTCCATTTGCATTGCCTTCCACTCGATTTGAGGCTCCCATCACACCTACCAGCATGGGTGTCCCCAAAATAGGTGGGACCCGCTGGTGCAAAGGCAAAGCAGAAACATGGCCGAACAGTTCCTGCACTTTCCAGGATCTTCTCATCTTCCTCACAAATTCCCCTGAGTGACTTTGAATTATTACGTTGTTCTCACAAGATTGTAAATGGAAAAAAACGAGCACAAACCTGTTGCCTAGTGAAAAAGTGGCTGCTCATTTCTCTTCCTCGCTTGCTCCTCCCATGAGTTTTATTGTCTTTGCTCCGGGATTTCCTGTAAACAGGAATTTCCTGGACAAACCTATAGGTTTGTCTACTACGCCTTCTTCAGATTCCAGGACAGCCTGTTTATATCCACTTCCCATTGGGTCATCCAAAAATTCAGCTCTGGTTTTAGCCCCCCAGCCAACAAAGCCGGGTTCAACACCTGCTATGCCTCAACATCCCCCTACCACCACCAAACAGACAAACTTGACGTTTAACAGCAGGAGAGCCTTCTACTCTCTTTCCATGAAAAGCATCCTGAAAGCATGATGCTTTATTCTGTCCCAGGGAATTATATTCTGAGGACCAGTCTGAGACGGGAGATGAGTTTCCTTAAGACCCATTCCAGGAAGGTCTAATTCATACCAGGTAAGAAAGAGAAGGTGGGGAGCTTTGGGATGAGCTACAAGACACGACACGGGTGGAATCTATGAGGTAGGTTAAGTTGGTGATAGAAATACCAATAAAAGAGATATTCCCAGAGATGTCCTTCTTCCTCTCTAGACAAGGGGGTGGCACATCCTCCTTGCTGTCCCCACCACCCTCTGCAGAGCTCTTTGCTCGGCTCGTTTATTGAGCCGTTGGTGCTGTAGTTGGGTGCTAACGCGGGTGAACCATGGGTCAGCCCTGGCAATCGCACATCTGCAGCAGGGTGCCACTCCTGGCGAGCAACAGCTGGACCAGAAATCATGCAGGGCTCCAACCTATTGCTGTCAGACAGAGGGATTAGACCTCTGTCCTGCTCCCCCCAGGACTTCACGGGCTCGGTGTAAGCTCTTTTGTAGCAGCTTCGGGGACACTTTCCTTTTGGACCATGATCCCTCTCCTTGGCGTGTTGTTGGATTGATGCACTTGGCTGGCCAAAAAATGGGCAGCAGGGGATGGATAGGTACACTAACAGACTGTCTTGGCACACAGAGAAATGAAATAGGGCCTTCAAGTGGATAGGAAGCAAGATTTATGAGCTGCTGTGAATGACTAGAAGAGGGATGGGAAGGGAGGGGTGAGGTCGTGCATGACCCAGACTGGCCAAGGTGTTAAAAAGTCCTCAAAACAGTAGCTCTGGCACTTGAAGCAAGTCATAACAACTGGAAAGGGGAGAGAAACCAGGGGCCAACATGTGAACCTGTTCATGTGTCAGAGAGAGGGAGCACCATTTAAACACAGCCAGATGTGGAATGGCCTGAGAGCACCTCTGTGTGCCGTCTCCAAGCCATCTTTCCTCTTCCAGCCACACTCAGAGCTGTAACCCAAAAGGAAATGATGGCTTTTGCTATGGAGACGAGCAGAAAGCCATGTCCAGAGAATGGAAAGAAATGTCCTTTTTCCTCTGCCCCACCAGAGAGGGATTGGACCCTCCTCATCCAGGCTCCAGCCTCCTCATCCATCACCACCCTCTGCTCAGGACAGAGACTTGGGTTAGTCCTCACCACCAAAAGCCAGAAGTTTGATGGGACAAAGGAGGTTCTTGGTGCTTCTCTTCTGGGTGCAGGTACATGACCATACTGGCAGGGTGGGGAACCATGCCTTTGAAGAGGCTCCTCACAAGAACCAAAAGGGTCTGGTGGCCAGGCTGAGATCATGGTGGCATTACAAGGTGCTGGACAGTGACGGTGCAGCCACCCTTGTCATGTGTCCTGGCTGCTTGGCATCACTGAGATAAGGTCCTCTGGAGGACCCCACTAGGCTGAAACAGCTCTAGATGCATTTCAGGGGGAGTTTCCTTTCAAATTGAAAGGGAAATGCAGTGGCAGATGTGCCTCTGGTGGCACTTTTTTAGCCAGATGAGCTCCAGGTTGACTTATAGACAAGACGGTGTCCATGGTAAACATTAGAGATAACGTGAGTGTGATCAGAGCTTGTTTTCTTGCACCTGGAGCTGTTCCCAGCACCAGTCAGGATCTCCCAGCAGGTGCACAAAACCAGCCCAGGGATGGCAAAAAGAGGGTTAAAGAAGCAATTCCCTGCAAGCCCTCTGCCAGCCTGTGACAGCACTCCCTAAGGATTTACAAAACCCTGTTTTCTGGTGCCTGGCACAGCTTGAGGGACCCGTTGGGCTTCAAGTATGGAGCTTGCAATTAATAAATCTCCTTTTATTCTGTGCATATCGATCCCTCCTCCAACTTTGGAGGCTGTTTCCAGCCACAGTGTGTGCATTTAAAAATAAAAAAATAAAATAAAAATAGAGCATTAAAATTTAAGTGTGAGAAATCAGGGACCCAAATGACCAATGTCCAGGTGTAATTAGGCCAATGATGAGTATTCCTGGTAAAGGGGGTTTAAGGATGGTTGGGTCTCCCCAGAATACAGCAGTGCATTGCTCGAAGGAGACAACTGGGAAGAGAGGCAGGTAGATTTTTTTTCCTTCATGAAGCTAGCAAGCCTCCTCTCCCACAGCAATAATTTGCCTCACATGTCCAAAAAGATTTGGAAACTTTTATTGGATTTGGAAAACTTTTATTGTTTAAAACAAAGTGAACACTTTGAACTAACACGGCTCCTTCAGCCTGAAGCAAGTCAGAGCTTGCAGGGATTTTGTCTCAGTCCAATCCCAAAGTCTACCCAAAGCCATTTTTCAGTTTAGTTTGAGGATTGTTTTAGGCCACATCACTTTCGAGGTGTTAAATCTGGGCTTTTGTTAACCTTGGCTTTGCCGCAGCCGCGTCCTGGGCACAGGTGATGGAGGGAAGGGACGGCAGGAGACCCCTTCGCTAATTAAACACAACACCTCACCGTGCTCAGGTGCTGCACAGATGGTCTTGACTTGTCACACAACTGAAAATATCCCAATAGCAGCAGCTGTGATGCTCGTTTTAGCTCCCGGCGTGCCTCCAGCCCACGCGGGTCTGTGGCTTCTCCATGATGCCGGCGGAGGATGCCTCTTGCAGGCAGGGCTGGCCAGGCTGTGTGTGTGATCACAGACCCTTCTTTATTATTATTATTATTTATTTTTTTTACCAGGTTCCTGGGGAAACAAGGGTTGTGTCTATGCCTACCACTCCCCTCCCGCTCACCCTTCTCTCTGCTTTTATCTTTGCAAGCTGTTGACCAGTTTCAACAGAGAGGAGTGAAAATATTCTGGTTGGGAGGCACAGGGATGCTCTTTTGGAGACGAGAGCCCTTCCAGGCACTGCCACTCACAGGAGATGGTCCATCACCAGCCGGACTCCAGCTTGTGAAGAGTGTTCATGTTTCTCATGTTCCCCAGGGGCACATCTACATTTTTGTCTTTGAAAACCTCTCTAGCAGTCAATCACAGAATCACAGAATGGTTGGGGTTGGAAGGGACCTTCAAGCCCATCCAGTGCCACCCCCTGCCATGGGCAGGGACACCTCCCACCAGCCCAGGTTGCCCACCTTGAACCCCTCCAGGGATGGGGCATCCACAGCTTCTCTGGGCAGCTTGTTCCAGTGTTCCACCACTCTCATCATAAAAAAACTCTTCCTTATATCTAGTCTGAATCTCCCCTCTTCTAGTTTAAAACCATCACCCCTTGTCCTGTCACTACAGGCCCTACTAGAAAGTCTGTCCCCATCTTTCTTACAAGCCCCTTTTATAGGAAAGGCCACAAGAAGGTCTCCCTGGAGCCACCCTTCCTCTGCATCGACGGGTACCACGCGTCCCCAGCCCGTGTGTCACCGAGGAGGGAGGGGTGGGTACAGGTTTGTTTTTCTCTGTTGTTCGCAGAGTGTTTGGAGATCCCAAAGCTTCGGATGTGTGAGTCATCCCCAGCGCCTAAGCCGCCCGTGTCATTTTAAGAGCCCTTCCTTGGGAGTCTTTCCGGCTGTTTAGCTTTGAGCTACCGATCCAACGCTCCCAGGCATGTGCTTTGCAATCTGCCGGAGGAAACGCTTTCTCAGATCCTCCCGGGTTTGCCCTGAACTCCTCAAGAAACCAGGAAAGGGATAAAACCAGAGCGTTTCCTGCTAAAAAGGATTTGACCTGGCACTAAACCCACTGCCTGCAGAACAGTCACTGGAGAGGAAAGAAAGGACGGAGAGGAAGCGCACAAGTCCTTTTCTATTCCGTATACTCGGGCTCCCAGTGATGAAACCCAGTGCCAATGAATTATACAAACGCTTATGCAATTAGAAGGAGCTACAGTCAGTCCTTCTGCAGCCAAAAATAGCTCCGTGCACCAGCAAAGGGCCTGCCTGCCTTCACATCTCATTAGGAAGAGAAAACACTCAGGGCTGGTGGGTGGGAGAAGCTTCAGACGGAACAAAATATTCCCGTCTGCTAACGCTGGAGGGCCACGCGATACACGGGCGAAACACGCTGCCCACCCCACGCGTGCCCACTGATGAAAATTCTCTGCCTGAGGGTTGTGTCCCGCTCTGGGGACACCGGAGGGACATCTTCGGGTGTGCAAGATACCCTCCAGGGCATCCAAAAGGGTGTCTTGTAATGGTGCTGGTTGAGGTGTGCACAGTCCCAGGAATTCTAGGATGGTGTTCTCTCCATATCAGCATAAGGGATTGTCTCAAAAAAAGAAAAAAAAAAGTGGGGAGCGCTCTGGTCCCTGGAGGCAGGTGCTGGAGGGAGTCCCCAGCCCCAAGCACAGCACCCTTGCCCCTCGTAGCCAGCGTGGAGAAACTCTTGGTCTCCATTACTCTTGCAGAGCCTTTAATAGTGTTTTTTCTCATCCTGCTCCCCAACTTTCTCCTCTGCAATCTGTCCAGGAGGAGATCACTTCTGACACCAGCCTCCAGGTCCCCCAGTGGCAAGGGGAAAGTTGTCCCCTTCCCAGCTCCGAGCAGATCAACAGACTGAAGAGGAGCAGGAGAAAAAGGGTTTCTCTCTGCTTTGAGCTGAGATTTTGGGGTCTTGCAAGGGAGGGTGCAGACCACAGTGGTGCTGCTGTCATCCATGACATCTAGAGATTTTTTTACAGGAAAACTAAGAACCCAGGGAAGGAGGGAGCAGCTCAGAAGAGGTGTATTTGTGCATTGTCTTCATCCAGCCATCTACACCAGATCCTTGAAGGTCATGCAATAAAAGTTTCTAAGCCATGGCATAGACAGCATATATTCCCTGCAGCGTGCACCTAAGCCTTGAGGAGTTAAATTGATTCATTATCTGAATAACTAATTGCCCATAATTGAATAATGAATTCCCCATTATTTGGGGAAGCACTCTTGATCAGGGAGCAGAGTGATAGGATGAGGGGGAATGGTTTGAAGCTGAGAGAGGGGAGATTGAGCTGAGATATTGGGAAGAAATGTTTTCCTGTGCGGGGGGTGAGGCAGTGGCCCAGGGTGCCCAGAGAAGCTGTGGATGCCCCATCCCTGGAGGGGTTCAAGGCCAGGCTGGATGAGGCTTTGGGCAACCTGGGCTAGTGGGAGGTGTCCCTGCCCATGGCAGGGGGTGGGACTGGATGGTCTGGAAGATCCCTTCCGACCCAAACCATTCTGTGATTCTGTGAATAAGAAGCATACAGAAAGACAGCTGTGCTATGAGAGGCTGGCATCCAATAGTTGATAACTCTTTTTTTTTTTTTTCCCATTTTCTCCTTACCAGCTGTGATCCAGCATCTACCTGCAGAGCCTTGTGATAGCCAGTTTGTGCTCATGGTTTTTAGACAAAACACAAATTCATCCCCAAACTCCACTTACCAGCATTAAAGATGGGGCCAGAAGCTGGTTTAAACAAAGTGCCCTAAGCAGATTTGGGCTTGAATGATTTTGTGATCTCACCATTAAAATTCAGCTGCTTACAGCACCCTGAGAGTGGGGAGAGAGATAGTGCAAGGTGATTTATGGTTGGCATCAGCCCACGATAGCCCTGTGAGCGTGTGGCTGCATGTGACAAGAAATGTCAGAGGAGCAGGAGCTGGTGACTTTCCTTGGGACTGAACCACACTGCTCGTCTGGCACAGTGTGCAGAAACACCAAGGAAACTTTCTGAACAGAGAGAGCAAAGCAAGGCTCAGGGTAGCTCTGAAATTCTCCCCTAAGCATCCCCACTCCCAAGCGGGAGAGGGCTGGAAAAGGGACCACTCCCAGCGATCATCTACCAGCTTCCTTCTCAAGCTGTTGGGATAACAAGTCCACTTGGATGGGAAAGGTCGCCATGGGACAGTGCTGAGCTCTAGCACCATGCTGGTCTTCCGGCAGAAGGGTATGAGGATGGGGAAGTTATGAAAGCTGAACTCTGTACAACACTGTGGGATGTCCTTGGTCATGACAGTGACCTACAGGCTAGATCCACTATAGTCAATAAAAACGAGCAAAAGTTTCTGGGGTGCAAATCATCTCCTTCTAAAGTCAAAATGAGGTGAGCCACCTCCCAGAACCGGCTAGCTCTCTGCACTAATGCGGTAGACCTGGATGACAATTAAAATGTTGATATTTCAATATGTAGTTTAGGTATTTAAAATCAGGTGTGGCAAGGCTTCTCCTTGTGACTAAGCTGGATCAGCACTCTCCAGTCAAAGCAATGAAAGAGTTCGGGTTCTGGAGGGCATCAAGTGTTTCTTTTCAGAAGGAAAGTTTAATATTTAGTCTGTGAGTACCAGAGATATTAGCCTGAATTTACAGGAGTCGATTTGGAGACCCCCACCCTCTGTGCTGGTCAGGGCATGGATGGGAGCTCGAAGGAGAAGGGAAGCAGAAGCACCATCTGGGCTTGGCAGAGATGCTCCTGAGATCCGTGTTCTTGGCAAATCCCAGCACGGCTGAGGCCTTCCAGGATAAAGTGGCAACGGCCCAAACATACCGACTTCGCTGCACTTGGCCCAGGGTGTGGAGAGGGGTGGAAGGGAGCCAGAAATGCTCTGGGAGTCCATGGAAGTCACCGGAGATCTCAAATCCTTCCTGGCAGCAGTGCTGCTGTCAGAGAGAGAGGGAGACGGCTGCGAGTCCCAGAAACGCAACAAGATGTCTGGGTGGTACACGCCGTTCTTGAACAAGTTTGTAAAACAAGGCTGGCTGGTGGAAGGACAAGTGGTCGGCAAACAAGTCTTCTTCTGGTGGTCCATCACAGACTGGGAACGATCCCATGGATGCAGCTGCATCCACAGAGCACAGGTTGAAAACCACTGATGGAAAAAAATGGTCACAGCACAGCTCGTAGGTGGCAACTGGCCCTGGATGTGCAATCCCAGCTGGAAAACCCACCTTTTCCATCCGTGTCCCACCTGCCAGCCTCCCAGGTACCTGATGGCATCTCAGGTGGCTCCTGGCACAACAGTCAGGCCACCAAATCATGCCCCAAGCACTGTAGACACTGCAGCATGGGTGTCTCAATGTCGGCAAAGCCCCAACACTGGTGATGGCAGTGGTGACACCAAAATAAATCCCGTTCCCAGATACTGCACCAAAGAGGGACAAATAAGATTCCTGGGATTTTATGTCACAATCCAACGGTGGTCACTTGGTGCAACATTTCACACGTCAGTTTGTCTGGGAATAAAAGAGAGGCTCCAAACTCTGCATCTGGGAGAGTGTTTACTATTTGGAAGCGGTAGGTGTTGCACACAGCAGCATCCAGCCAGCCTGCCAGTGAATTTATGTCAAAGTTTTGCTCGTGGAAAAAACATATTGTGGTAGATAATGTTCTCGCTGACGAGCCAGATGTCAAAACATGGCAGGATAATGTCACTGAAAGCCTCAGCTGCTGTAAAAGGCATGTGAAGAGATGATTGTTCCTTCGTTAGACATCAAAATTTGATGGCATGTGGCTGTGACTGAAAGGCTCATGAATGCTCAAAATAAAGTGGGGTTAAAAGTTCCCCAGGATATCAGCTGGGGGGTTTCGTGGGAGAGGCTGACCACTCTTGGTCTCTTGTGTGCATGCTGTTGTGTGGGCTGTCACGAGCTCTGCAGACCTCTGGCAAGAGCCGATCTACCACAGACCAGTCAGGACAAGGTTGTTCAGGATCAGTATTTCTTTCCCCTCTGATTTCTCCATGCCAAGTATTTTGGGTAGAGCCTGGTTAGCAGGAGCTGTGTTGGGTCAGATACCCACCCCGTTCCTATTACCCCAAGCAGGGGAACACAAGACTGACTGCTCTATGCTAGAGCAAAGGTCTGTCTAAACCCATACCATGCCCATGGTAGGTGGCTTCAGGACAACATAACGTCTCCAAAGGTCTGGGGCAGCCCCATCTTCTCCAGGACACCCCACTGCGATTGCTCACTGGAGTTACTGTGAGTTATGGCTCAGCCCATTTCTTATCTTCTCTGGGCTACTGAATGGCCCCAAAAGGTGAGTAGCTTTGCTCATGGGGGTTCACAGCCTAATGGCTAGGGACTGTTCCTGGCCAACAACCCTAGAGCAGAGAGAGGCACAAAACTGCAATCCTGGATAAGGTATAACAGCCCAGGAGTTTGAAGAAAAAGAAAGCTGACCGAGAGAGAAAGAGAGACGACCCTGAGAGAGAGCAAAATTCTGGACAGCTCCTCACCTCTCTCCTGGCCATGCCGTGCATGGGATGGAACAGACCATCGGCCAGTTTGGGTCTCAGTCCTAACCCTGAGGTGGAATCCTGGGCTGGTCACTGGGGCTGTGCTCCCTCCCAGCTCCTCCTGCCCCTGCAGACACGGGCACAGCAGAGAAGCTGGAAAGTCCTTGACTGTCCTGGCAGCAGCTCTGCCCATCAGTGTGTGATCAGCTTCTCCTCAGCACAAACCCAAACACAGCCTCACACCAGCTGCTGGGAAGAACCTTCACTCTGTCCCAGCCCAAACCAGGACACCAATGTGCCAAACACCAGTGTTAGCTCTGCTGTGAAAAAACACGACTTGAGGGTACCGTCCAGAGCAATCATCATCCTCTTTACAAGCCACAAGGACAAGCAGCGACTGTTCAGATTGCTTTTGAGCTCTGCTGGTGTCATTTATCTGCATCCAATGCTCCGAGCCCCATCTGTATCGCAAAGATTTCCTCTTGACAGCAGCCCTGCATGGCAGTTCTTTATCAACTTCATTGTGTCTTTTAACACAAAGGCAACCTGCCATGACTCTCCCAGGAGGCTTTGTAGCAAAAGGAAATGAAAATGCTGCTGCTCTTAACACTTTACCCACTTCAAGAGTGATATATGGGTGTTGTTGAATGCATGCATCCTTTGCAGAGATAAATCTCAGTTACGTGTGGCTCACCTCCTGAACACCTTTTGAGTAAAGAAGGAGGAAAAAAATCCAAATATAAAACTAGAATAGAGAACAGCACAGAATAAGAGGGGGTTCTGTAGGTGACCTGTCCTCTGTAGGATCTCAAGACCTGTGTGAAAACCTGTAGCTGCCATCTCCCCATTTTACAGATGAGCAGGCAGAGGGGGGAGAAGGAAAACACTGTTCGTACTTGCTTATGAAGGGATTAACTGACTGGAAAAAAAAAAGTGCCATAATAATGATGCTTGTCCTCACATTTTCACAGTATTGGAGATTCTTTCACTATGTAAACCAAAAAATGAATAGGACTGTACACTGGGTGTAAATTTCATCTCTGGCTCCCATATCTTCCCAAGCCCACCTGAGCAATTTCTTTTCTCGCAAAAAGGAAAAAAAAAAACAAATCACACATTTATAGCAAACATCTTCCCAAGCCCACCTGAGCAATTTATTTTCTCGCAAAAAGGAAAAAAAACAAATCACACATTTATAGCAAAGCAGTTCTCACTTTATCCAGCCCAGTCTACTCTGTGCACACCAGAAAGAATCCCACAATGACAAACAGCCAGTACATCTCCAGTTGGTGCTTCCAGGACTTTTATTGCTGGGGTAACTGCACATACACTGGCTATTCGCTGTTCTGCCACCACGGCAAATACAAGTTTGGATGCCCAGAGCCACACCAGATCTGAGTGTACTGACTGCATGTTGTGGTTTGACCCTGGCTGGCAGCAAAACACCAAACAGCCGCTCGCTCACCCTCCCAGGGATGTGGAGGAGGGGAGGGGAGAATTAAAGGGGTGAAGGGAAAAGAGACTCCTGGGTTGAGATAAGCACAATTTAGCAACTAAACTACAATAAACCTGGAAATAATAATCATGTTGTAATAATAGCAATATATACAAATATACAATTGAGTGAAGAAAGCTAACTCTCTTCCAGCTGAAACCAGGACACTGCATCTGCCCAGAGAAGACAGAGCAAAGCAGCCAGCCCGAAGCATGCTGTGCATGCAGAACAAAGCCCATGTGGAGATGCAGAGAGGACGAGCTGTGGGGCGGGAGGCTCCTCAACCTTGATCTGGTCTCTCCCCCCTCCTCCTCAGCCATGTGCCCAGGAACACCATGCTCAGCCCCATGACCCACAGGAGGCATCAGCAGCCCCACATCCCTATGAATGGCTAAAGCAGAGTTAGTTCAGCCATGAAGAAGTGGGTCCCAACCCAACTGAGAGCATCTGCAAACCCCTTTTGCTCCAGGATGATCACCTGGGAGCAGCACTGTATGAACGTTGCATCCTTAATTTCATGCTGAGGCACATTTCAGTACTGATCAGAAAGCAAAGTTGGGGACGGAGCTGGAGATGCACAAAGAAGCATTTAGTACTTTTGTTCCTAAAATGATCTGCCGTTTTTGAACAACTCACAAAGACGCAGCCCCCATAACCTTCTCCGAGCACTTTTTACATGAAAGCCCTAAAACAGGAGGCAGATCATTTTCTCCATATCACAATGATGAAGAGCAGTTTATTCTTCAGCTGTCACTTTTTATCACTTCCTTTTAGGGGGTTTCAGACACCCTTTCAGGAAAATAAATCTGGGAATGCTCTTAATAACCCACACGGTTGATTAGAGGTTATTACGCTGAGCCGGGAAGGTGACACCCTGCTACATCCTCACTCGGCGCCTGGGGACCAAGAGGAGAAGTGATTGATGCGAGGTCATCCGGGCTGGCTCTGGAGATTGCAGGATGCAAGGCCAGGTCTTCGGAGGCTGGGAGGATGGTTTAATTACAGGCTCTGCTCTTCTCCCTGGCTCTGAGGACATACCCCTAATAATCAAGTGCACCTCACCATCGAATCCTGTTACACCACTGTTGCATTAACCTTTGAACTTTATTAATTCACTGTTTTATATAAATAAATATATTGCTGCTTCTGCCTTGTGAGTGAAGTGCATAACGAACTCCGACTCCATCCACGACAATCCCAGACTCCCAATGTTGGAGCAACAGGGAAACTTCTCCAAGACCTTCCTTCTGCAAGAAGCCCTCCCTCACTGAGAGATGCCACCAGGCTTGATGCCAGCCTTCCCCATGCCCTCAGACTTCTTACATCTCTCACCACCCTCTTCCTCCCCTGCTCTCCTCTTTGGGGAACCCTCCATTTATGCCCTTGGGTGGTCCACCCATGCAGGTCAGGCAGCATCAATCAGTCCCAAACCCAAACAAAGCTTGGATGGGCACCTGGGGACCTCCTGGCCATGCATCATCCCTGCTTGCCTCAAATACTCCGGAAAAATACTGCAGCCAGGCTGAGCACCGACCTGGAGAGGGGCGGATGGAGGTCCAGGAGGGGTATGGAGTGAGAAACACTGATTCCTACCCCACCCTGCTCTGATTTTTTGGATAATCTTCTCGGTGTGGCCTTCAGCACACACCTCACTCCTCGCCCACGCAGCCCAGAAGTTAAAAAGCGAATTGGCCAGATCATCCTGCAAAGCAATCCTCCACTTTCAGCGCTGATAAATTAAAAGCTCCTTGGCCTCTGAGTGACAGGAAGTTTTCCCACACAATAGCTCAGTTCCCATTACAGCAATGACAAGCAACCACTTTGTGCTTCACTTAAAATTTAGCCAGGAGGGGAAATATTACTTCGGATGGCAAGAGGAGATTGCTTTTAATTGAAACTCTTTCTGCACTGAGCTGCTGTTGACACTTAGTTTTCAATTAGCACTTCCACGGGCTTTAGATCAGTTCTCCGAAGCGAGGCTGTAAAGTGAGAAAAAAAAAAAAAAATTGAATCAAATCAAATCAGAACTTTTGGCTAAGCTTGGAGAAATTCAAAGGGATTTAAATGCAAGGCTGCATATTTCCCTTCGTATCCTTGACTCAGTGGTCTCCTTGACATTTCCAAGCCCCACGAGGTTACCTTCACAAACCATTGAAGGACTGAGGTTGGGAGGGACCTATGATGTCTTTAACCCTTTGCTCAAAGTAAGGTCAACCTGAAAGTCAGAGCTGGTTGCTCTGAGCCTTGTCCAGGTCAAATGAACATCTCCAACAGTGGTGTTTGCACAGCCTTAGTTGAAGGTTTGGGACATGGGGGTTTTCCTGCAGCTGAGGTGCACCCACCCATCCCCGGTGTGGGAGGCATGGCCACACCAGGTTGCCCAAAGCCTCATCCAGCCTGGCCTTGAACCCCTCCAGGGATGGGGCATCCACAGCTTCTCTGGGCACCCTGGGCCACTGCCTCACCCCCCGCACAGGAAAACATTTCTTCCCAATATCTCAGCTCAATCTCCAATCTCCCCTCTTGCAGCTTCAAACCGTTCCCCCTTGTCCTGTCCCTGCACCCCCTGCCCCAGAGCCCCCCCATCTCTCCTGTAGCCCCCTTTCAGCACTGGAAGGTGCTGGAAGGTCTCCTCGGAGCTTTCTCTTCTCCAGGCTGAACAACCCCAAAATTACGTTCATGTTATTGATTTCTTCCTTTCTCTAGGATCCCTTTGGGGTCATTTTTGCATGTCTGCTAACATCTTTTACTGAAGCTTATGGACTGTTTTGGGATGAGGACACAGCTTCAGGAGAGTTTGGAAAGCCCCAGAACCCTAACTGAGCTCATCTCCTCAGACACGTTGGGTCTGTGCCTCATCTCAAGGACCAATGCCATGGGAAGGATAAAAATATAAATTCTTTACCATGCAGAAAGAGATTTTGCAAGCAGGATATGCACATCTCAGGCATTCAAGGCAGTAATTTGTTGGCTCCTACCCAGTGCAGAATAAGGAATTTCAAACTCACTGTCCCCAACGGGACACACCAGGTTCTGCTGGCATCAGCCAGATGGTGGCCTGAGCTCCTGGAAATCCATCCTCAATGTTGCCGAGCTGCCACCTTCCAATTCTTTGCTTTTTTCCTTTAGTATTTTATACTTTTTTGCACTATTTCCCCCCCTGAGTCCTCAAGCTTCTATCAACAACTCAGGGATCACGCTTCTGTCTTTGACTTCTAAACCAACGGTTTGGCTGGAGAGAAATTCCCTTCCTTGAAAGGTTTTGTTCACCCCTGTCCACCACAACATACCAGTTTGAACCATAATGTGTTGATACCATCCTAAAAAGTAGGTTTTGGTTTTTCACTGAAGCAACAAAACCTTTGTGGAGCTGCTATAGGAACAGCTAGAGAGATTGGGACTTGGAAATAGAGATTTAATGAATTTCCTCCAAGACGTTCCTATGAAAATCCCCCAATGTACAAACACACTTGTACCCACCAGAGTCCTGTGGGTCACGTCCAGTTCTGGACACCCCAGTATGGGAAAACCCATGGTTCCCAGAATCTGGCTCGAGGACCTTGTCCTTTCCCAGCCATCTGTGTGATGAGCTGGGACGTTATATGCCAGACTCAGAGCAAGAGCCAGCACATGGCTCTGCCCCCATGCAGGCAGTGAGCAGGACCGGTCTCACCTTGAAGCCACCAACCACCCAGTAAGAGAGCTGCTTAGTTTTGCGGTCATCTCCCCATCTTCGCTCTCAAAAATGACCAAATAATAATAATAATAAAAAAATCAAATCCATTTTCTAGGCATTTCTTCCAGTATTATTACACATGAAAAAAAAAAAAAATCCTTTCACCCAGCAGCATGGCCAGGGAGGGCATTTCAAGTGTAACATGTTGGGTTGCTCCAACCAAGAGCAGGATGTTGGCTGGAGCACGTTTGCTCCCAGCAAGCCCCACCATGGGAAAGCCAGATGGAGAAGAGCAGCCCCTGCAAAGCCAAGCCCTCAAACCAGCGCTCGTGGCAGAGAGTGGTCCAAGCTGCAGTCAGCAACTCTTCCCAAAGACATCAATCTTCTCATTACGGCCTGATTTAAGCGCTGGAGCTTTTATTATCTTTAGTCCCTAGAGGTCAATAGAAGGAACGGCCTGATTGCTGGGCAATTTATTTGACTTGATGTAATAACATTTAAATGGGCTGTGAAGACAAAACAAGATGCTCCATGCTTAAGTCTATCCAGCGGCTGCTTTTGTCCCCGTTTTTCATCCCTGGTGATAAAAGTGTAACTCTCCCAGGTCCTTCAAGCTATTTGCTCTAATATATTACCAGCCACGCTAGAGATAAGTGCAGCTCCATCTCTTAAATTTTATGTGGGTTGTTCTTTATTATCTCAGTGAAGCTTTTTGGGAGGGATGAAAAAGGGAAAAGTTGATTTTATTTGTGGACTTTTCCTTCCCTTTAGTGAGAAAGGATGATTTAGAGATTGAGCTGGTGAGGCTTATGTATCACAGGCAGCTACACAGGCTTAAAACTGGCCTTGCTCTTGATCTAGAAAAATTGCCTACCCCACTGCACATCTGGGTGGCATCTCAGCCCTCTGGAAATCAGGATGCCCGGGTCCTGCGACTCGCCCCATACCTCTGAGAAGGTCACCCAGGCTTAGATTTGGGTGGGCAACCTTGCTGTTGAGCCATGTCCTACTTTGTGAGCAATTTGACATGAATAATCTGGGAAGAGGACTGATCCACTTTGAAAAGCCACTGTCATGCTTATCCGCATAGCAGCGCTCTTATGAGTCATTAAAATTGACTTGATGAGTTAATTCTTCTAACGATTTAATGGAGAGAAAGAAGCCTGTTACCAAAGTGCTTGGTGGGCTGCAGGCTGTGGATGTGCACAGATGAGTCTCCTGGGCTCAGCTACACCTGCAGGATGAGGGCATCTCCTTTCCTTGGAGGGGTTTGGGAGGAAAAAGGCATGGAGAGCAGGAGGAGGTCAGGTTGTCTGTCAGGAAGGATCTGGATGGACCCCAGGGAAACATGTCTCCATCTGCTGCATGTATCAGAATTGCAGAATAATTGAGGTGGGAAGGGGGCTTTGGAGGTCTCCAGTTCAACTTTCTGACCAAAGATGGGCCATCTCCTAACTTAGTGCATTGCCTTTGGCCATGGCCAGCAGAGTTTTGAATACCTCCAAGGATGGAGAATCCACAGCCTCTCTGATCCTATGTCTGACCACTCTCACCGTGAAAAATTTTTCCTTCCATCTCACTGGAATTGTCACCTCCTGTCCTTGAGGTGCACCTCTGAGAAGAGTACAGCTCCATCTTTCCTAGAACCCTCCTTCAGTGGTTGCTGACACAACCTGGACCCACCTTAGACCCTTACCTTCTCTCTACCAACGTGGGATCTCTCCTTTCGAGAGGGCTTGTGGCCAGCAAGGGGATGTTCCCACCTCACTTACGGGCTTTGAGACACAGCTGGATTTCACACGTGTGCTCCACCACCTTGATGACCTCGCAGGTCCCAGAGGAAAGGCTTGTCTGCACGAGATACAGGAATCTGGGGCATCTCCTTCTGGCTCTTCTGGGCTGAAGCGTTTTTGGCAACTGTCAAAACTCTCTCTGCAGCATACAGTGAGGTTATGAAAAGCTGGTATTTGGCATGTGTCTGGAAACTGGTCGCCTTCCAAGCAATGAAGTCCAGTCCAACTAATTTATTCTCTGGATCAGGATGTGAAGAGTGTAGGAAAAAAAAAATAATAAAAAAAAAATAAAAAAGGAAAGTAAGGGAGATGTGAATACCAGCATGGAAAGCTATAATGTGTGGTGGTTAAATGTGTCTGGTCAGCTCTTATCTGGACTTCTTTCTTTTGAATTCGGATGGAAAAGGATACGATTCGCTGCGATATCCTACTTTTGCTGTCGAGCGTGGGTGGGAGATGCACAAGATAAGAGAACTCCAAAGCTAACAGCGAATTTTGGAAAGAATTTGAAAATTGCAATTAGAAACAGAGGTGGACTTGCAAGTCCTGGAGCCAGGCTGTGGGGCAGGTGAGTGACCAAGACGAGGTGTGTGGCATGGCAGAGATTCCTCCTGTGGCTCCTCCAGAGCTGTCCCTGCATGTGTCTCCAGCAGGACCAGATCCCTGCTGCTCTGCTGCTTTCCAAGAGCACCTGCACTTTCTCCTTCCCTGATTTTACATCTATTTAAAAAAAAAAAAAAAAAAAAAGGTGTTTTTTGCTGTTTTTTTTTCTTTCACTCTGCTGCTCTGCAAGACCATCTGCACTTTCTTCTTCCTTGACTTTGCTTCTATTTAAAAAAAAAAAAAAGTTTTGTTTTGCGGATTTTTTTTTTTTTAACACAGCCTAACAAAACTCCAGATAATGACAAACAAAGTGAGCAAGACTTCTGGCACAGGGAAATGCGATTTAATCTGTCAGCCTGTGGGCAGATAGAGCAGGCTGCATTCTCTTAAGGTGGCTCCTTCCATCCCCGGAGCTGCTTAAGATAAAGCAGATGGGAATACAGAATTATCCTCAGCGCCGAAATACGGCACTGCATCCAGAAGGTGTTGCTTTTTGTGGAGTCTCTGACCTGACACACTCCATCCACAACAGTCACTCAGACTGGAAAGCGATTGCCCAGACACTTGCTGGAACCAGTGAAGCAGCTCCCCAGCAATGTTGGAGCTTGGTTTAGGGGTCAAGAGGGTTGAAATGTATGAAGGAGCCCAACTGGTCTTGAGTTCGCTGACTGATATAACCACAGTGCACAGACAGACCCAGAAAACACAGAAACACCTCCCTTGGCGTGGTTTGCACGAGGCTGTTTGGTATGAGAGCTCCTAGCCCATGCTGGGGTCCAGCCCAGGGACCTGAAACAAAATGAAGGAGCTGTTTAAGTCACCCCATGAGCCAGGAGATGGCCGTGGCTCTCTTCTTCAGGTCCTGTTGAATTCTTTTGCTTCCCTCTGATCTAGACTGTGTTGCGTAGATCGAGATCCAGCTTGGTTCACACCAAAGACTTGTTGCATTAAAGCAATGGGTCATGCCAGGGCAGGAGGGCGGATGTAAGATGGGAGACTGAGCGGAGATATTGGGAAGAAATGTTTTCCTGTGCGGGGGGTGAGGCAGTGGCCCAGGTTGCCCAGAGAAGCTGTGGATGCCCCATCCCTGGAGGGGTTCAAGGCCAGGCTGGATGAGGCTTTGGGCAACCTGGGCTAGTGGGAGGTGTCCCTGCCCATGGCAGGGGGTGGGACTGGATGGGCTTGAAGGTCCCTTCCAACCCAAACCATCCTGTGATTCTATGATGCTCCATCCTCAAGGAATATGTTGGGGGGAGGAAAACACATCCAGGGAGCAGGGCCAGTCGGGGACCTGTGAGTGAGTCTGAGGAACAAGGGGGACCTTGGGCTCACCTGGGGACCAGAGGGAAGATGAGCTGCTGGAGAGATGTTGCATAGGATGGGACTGGCTTTGACACCAGGCTGAGGCTGGGGGTGAAACCCCTTTGAGAAGGCAGAAAACAGAAGTGATGGTGACAAGTGATGGTGACCATGGTGACAGGTGCCACCACCAGCAGCCCCAAGGGAGCAGGAGGAAGGTGGAGGGCACAACCATAGAGCCTAAGGTCTTGGCTGTCCCCAGGGAGGTCCAGGAAGGACTTTGGCAGGAAAATGGCCAGTTTGGCCAGCACAGACCAAGCCCTAACCAGGCACTGGATGGATCCTATGGGCTCTCGCAGCATCCTTCCACACTTTATCAACTTCATTTGTGCATGGGGAAACTGAGGCATGGAGAGCTGAGACCTACTTCAGGCAAGCAGCAGCCATCCAGAGTGAGATGAGCCCCTTCTCTTATGCCACCCGTCCTCTCTGCTGGTATCCTTGAAAAATCGGGGGGTACCTATAGGTGCAAACAGGGTAAATGCCACTGAAGGGGAGCACAGAACCCAGCCCACAGCTGCAAAGGGACAGGGCTGACTGTCACCCAGCTGGGAATACAAGTCTGCTCTCAGCTCCACTTCTCAGGGTTATTTTTGCTTTTCTGTTGAAATGTAAATCCTTAAAAAAAAACCAAAAAAACAAAAAAAACAACAAAAACAACCAAAAAAAACCCACAAACCAATATAACTGCAAAACCACACCAGGATATTTCCATTTCTTTTTGTCTGAATCCCCCAGGGTTGGATGTTTCCTGGGGATGGGGAAGAAGATGGATGGGAGGGCTGAAAAATAAAAATGTTTGCAGAAGCTGGCTTTCTTTTTTTTTCTTTTTTTTTTTTTTTGCAAACACAAATCTATATAAATATGGCAGGGCGTGAGACGAAGCTGTAAGATTTAGGTGTGCTGAGGCTGCAGCTCCAAGCACGAACCTCTGCTGATGGGAGGGGAGCAGAAGAGGACCACGCCACGCGCGGGGCAGGGAGAACAGGCTGTTCCGCCGAGAGATGCGGAGATCTCTGGCTAATGAGTTGGCCTTGTTTCCAGAAGGACTGCCAGGATGAAATGGGGTCTCTCCTCCACTTACTCATTTGAATTGGTTACTTAAAGCCTCTCCATCTGTGTCACTGCTGTGATGAAAAAAAAAAAAGGAAATGGGAAGGAAAGGAATGCACTTCCATCTACCTCTTGGTAGGAATTTTGGCTGAACCCCATTAAAACTGAGGTAAATCAGGCCTTTTTATCAGGGTTTTCTAAAGCAATATCTACCCAGTATCCTTTCCCTTGTTTCTTTCATTTCTAGAGTAGATAAAAATTGCAGGAGGGATGAAAAGAAAAATAACCATTTTTTTTTAAAGTGAGAAATTTTGGGAATTAAATACTTTTTAAAAAATAAAGTAAAAATTTCCTGGTTGACCATTTTTTTCCCCCTTTGTAATCTCCATAAACCTACAGAGCTGTAACTGCCGAGTGCTTCATTCGATTCAGAGCATCTCCCAGAAACAAGGCAAGGCAGAGCACCCTCCTTGAAGGGCTCCTGATCTGCTTTCAAACATGATGGGGACATGGCAGTCCAGAGAGGCAACAGGCATGAAACAGAGGCAGAAGCATGCTTACTACCTGCAATGAATAAATCCTACAGAGAGACAAGAAGCCTCTGCATGGGCCTTTCAGCAAGATCTCTCCAGGAGTCAAGTGACTTGGAGCAAGAGCAGAGCAAGCCCCAAGCTCCAAAGCAGATGCTCTCCACCCAACATCCACATGGTCACTCCAGATGATCTATGCCTGGCCATTCTGCTCAGCATCAGTTTGGGTTTAAACTTCCTTCCTGAGCTAACGGGTGCTGTTTTTCAAGGACCACATGGTTTTACAGACTCAGATGCATCAATTCTAAAGCACTGAAAGACATAGAATCATAGAATCACAGAATGGTTTGGGTTGGAAAGGACCTTCAAGATCATTGAGTTCCACCCCCTGCCATGGGCAGGGACACCTCCCACTAGCCCAGGTTGCCCAAAGCCTCATCCAGCCTGGCCTTGAACCCCTCCAGGGATGGGGCATCCACAGCTTCTCTGGGCACCCTGGGCCACTGCCTCACCCCCCGCACAGGAAAACATTTCTTCCCAATATCTCAGCTCAATCTCCCCTCTCTCCGCTTCAAACCGTTCCCCTCGTCCTGTCCCTGCACCCCCTGACCCAGAGCCCCCCCATCTCTCCTGTAGCCCCCTTTCAGCACTGGGAGGTGCTGGAAGGTCTCCCCGGAGCCTTCTCTTCTCCAGGCTGCACACCCCCAACTCTCTCAGCCTGTCCTCGCACGGGAGCTGCTCCAGCCTCGGCCCATCTCCGTGGCTCCTCTGGCCCCGCTCCAGCAGATAACCATCACCACAGGGCAACAGGGAAGCCATCACTCCAGGCTGCAGGAGCAGCCAGCAGTTTGCTAACCAGCAGTGGGGATTTAAAGACTGTTCTCAGCCCAAAGATGAACAGTTTCCATGTTTCCTCCATCTTTTGCATCCAGCTCTGAACAGGAACAAATTTCCCTCCTCCTCCTTCCATCCACAGCAATTATTTTTTAGCACCTCAGATCCATGTCTCCGAGAGAACTCATGGAGGGGACGCTTCCTCCGCACCCATCACCAGTGCCAGAAAGGGACGGCTGCAATGTAATCATCACCAGAAGACTCAGCTTGAAAGCCACCCCACCGAGAGAGGATGGCTTCGCTGTATCACTCCGAGGGGTCAGCACACACATAAATCAAATTCCTGTGTCCCCAATGTAAAGAGATCTCTTACAACTGTAGGGTGAGGATTGAAGAGTCTAATAAGGGGAAAGAATTAAGCCTGCAATCACTTGGACTGATTTAAATTAGGTTTTTCCCCTCTCGCTTTGATTAAAATAAGCCGATTTCCTTTCCACCTGCGTTTCTTATGCAGGCAGAATTCCCATTAACTGCAGTCGATGCTTTTTGTAACTTCTTGAAGCGACGAGTTCATGGCATCCCTTCAGCTGGTTGCCAGGAGTTTCCTTAGCACGTTGCCACTCTTGTGATATTAATTATATCTCCCTGCTTTATATCCCAGTCACCTCTGTTATTAAATGAACCTCCTGCGTGCCTTTCTTCTGTCTTATTAAAGAACACTGACCTTCGCTATGCATTACAGAATTATAATGAATATTCATTACAGAATAGTGATGATATTGGGCTTACATTGTCCTCAGGAAGATTTAGGTCAGGCATAAAGGAAATCCTTACTGTGACAGGGACAGCAATGAACTGGAAGGGTTTGGGCACACGTCCCATCACTGGAGGCTTTCAAGCAGGGGTGCAGCAGGTAGAGCTGATGCTGATTTGGGGCAGATAGGTCAGATCCCAGACACCCCTTGCACTTTTGCACACTTTCAATGGAAGTAGGAGCATCGGAAAACTTGCCCAGAGAAGCTGTGGATGCCCCATCCCTGGAGGGGTTCAAGGCCAGGCTGGATGAGGCTTTGGGCAACCTGGGCTGGTGGGAGGTGTCCCTGCCCATGGCAGGGGGTGGGACTGGATGGTCTTGAAGGTCCCTTCCCACCCAAACCATCCTGTGATTCTGTGATTCTATGATTCTTTTTCTCAAGGAAACTGGTTTTGGCCACTGTTAGAGCAAGGAGCTGTTAGCAAGAAGGACAACAGAGGTCAAGTAAGAGCTTCTCCATGGATCTGACCTCAAGAGGGGCTGCAACAGGAGCTCTTGTTTCCGTAGCAGGATCATTTGTCTGTCCCCATGCTGATAGCTGCATGGCCAACAGCAGACCACACTCAGCAACAGCAGTTAGCCAGCGGGGTCCAAAATGAGCCTCAAAAACATGATATGGTACTGACCTCCATCATTAGGGTCCTCTCCCTCTCTCCCTGTCTGATCCAGACACCATGAGTCACCCGCATTTGGGAGCAAAGCTGGGAGGGGATAAAATTAAATGTAGTTTTTTCTTGTGCTTCCACTAGAAACAAAATCTAAAAAGTTTAGCACGGTTCTACTTCCAGTCAGTAAAATAAATGGTCGCTTGATTTTGAAAAGGCTGGTAAAATGAAAACAAATTCCCAAGACTAATATTGTGCATGGAAAAAAAAAAAAAAAAAAAAATTCTGCCTCTGAAGCATTGCCTTAAAACAAACAAGTACTGCAGGTGTCTGAAAGCAAAATGAGCTCTGGATTCTGCTCCTTCTTCTCAGAGAATTTCTTATAACCACCACCATGTCCATTCAGTCCTCACATTATAACCCCACCATGTCCATTCAGTCTTCACTGCCACAAAGGACACCCAGAACCCACCCCTGCACCAGAACATCCCCAGTAAGGCTCTGTGCTCCCACCACGATACATCCTTCCCAAGGAGAACAGAGGGGAGAGTCAGATAGGAACTGGGCAGCTTGAGCCCCTCTTACTTTTGTTTTAGAGGCGAGCAAAAAAAACTCAGAAGCTGCCATCTGAGCTTCTGTGGAAGTCCAGAGCCCCTCTCCCACCCTGACCAGGCTGTTCCCACCTGCATCCCACCCCAGCCCCAGCAGGACTGGGACAGTGGGGAGCCAGGAGCCTGGATCTCAGACAGCTTCTTCATGAGATGGACTTTGGGTACATCCTCTCCCTTTAAATACTCTCATCGCCAGTCAGCGACAGCCCACAATAAACAAGAGATCAAGTGTATATAGTCCCTAAATACTTGTTACTTTTGAAAATGGTAAGAGGGAAAATTAGGCATCCTTCAGAATTGTCAGGTGCAGGAGAGTGTTCCCATCTCCACAATAGCTCATTGAGAGAGAAAACCAGCAACAAAAAGCCCTCTGAAAGCCCAGACATCACACGAATACGAGCAGCCAGCAGAACTGTTAAGATGATAGGAAAAATTACTGCAAGATTATGTTTTTATAATTTATGATTTTGTTAAGATGACCAGGCAAGTGGTGCTATGCTTTAAAAGTTTACGGCTTCCAGCACCAAATATTTATTTCTCAACAAAAAATAAATCACAAAGTCACAACGCCAAGGCATGTTTTCTTGTGTCAGATCATTCCCTGTATAACACAGCTGCAAAAATACAGGAAAAATATAACTCCAAACCCTTATCTATCTTTCCCTCCTATCCCCGAGAGCAGGGGTCTGGGAATAAAAGAAGGAAAACTTCCTGTGGGCCATTCTGTCTTCAAAAAAATTTTTTTTCCACTATTATTTTGATTTGATTGATGTGATCATGCATAATTAAATGTTAGCTGACAGGGTGAAAGGTGCTTCCTTTCTAGCACTGCCTAAAAACCTCTTTCAGCTTTTGGGCTCCCTCTTTAAAATGGCAGTACAACAAGACAGCTCAAGGGGCTTTGGGGGTCTCTTCTTGTCTGTCCTGTCCACGCCAGCCTGCCAAATATTTGTATATAGGCATCTTTTGCCATTTTGGGGTATATACCTCTGGGGTGACAACCTGCCTGCACTCCAGAGGGAAAGCTAGGTGCCCAGGGCATTTCAACAGACGCTCAGCAAGGGATGGGCTATGCAGAAAAATCCATCCCAGGAGCTGCCGAGCCTCTGCACTGCTTTTTCCCCCTCATAATTCAGTTCCAACTGGCAGATGAAATTCAGTGAATCTCACTTACGGGGTTACTGGTTTTGCATCTTTCTCTCTGGGGGATCCAGTTTAACTTCTTTTATTTTATTAAAAAAAAGAAAGTCTTCCTGATTTTTGAAAGTTGACCCTGCAAGGAAGGCAGACAGGGCAATATTCTGTAGCAAGAGGGGATGAAAGAATTTATTTTTATTCTGAAGCCTTCTGGACAGCTTTTAAAACCTGCTGTGCTGGCCATCGAAGAAAGCAAGGTGCTAGATGACATGTGCCTTGAGTCTAACCCAGCCTGACAGTCCCCACAACCCTCTGTTCCCCCACTTATCCATGGATTAGAGACAACAGAGACAACTGCTCTCCTCCTGTTCCCACACTGACAAATTAACGCTGGCGAGGAGCACCACTTGTTGGAGAGAGAAGGGAATTCAGTCCAGACATGGAACACGGGTGACGAATGCAATACCAGCAGGGACTGATAACTCCAGATCCTCCTGGACCCCTACTAAGTGCTTTGATTTTAAGGATTTTTTTGAAATTTATTTTTAAATAAAGATACTCTGTCTTCTCCTGTTCTCCCTCAACTTCCTCCAGCAACGTCATCTCTTTGGATTAGCTCCAGGAAGATGAAAGTAGCTTTGCTACTCTCAGAATTATCAGTGTTATTTCAAAGCCAGGTAAGGAGACCACGCATGCTGCATTCACACCTATCTCTTATTGTACATCCAATTTCTGCTGTTTTATTTCATGCTCATCTGTGGAATTGCATAAAAACTCAGGCTGGAAGGCACTTTGTCCAGCTGAGTGTTGAAAATCTCCAAGGAAAGCAATGCCCCACCTCTCTGGGCTTGTGGTCAAGAGTTTCACCATCTTCACAGTGAAAACAGTTTTCATAGAATCACCGAAGCACAGGATGGTTTGGGTTGGAAGGGACCTTCAAGCCCATCCAGTCCCACCCCCTGCCATGGGCAGGGACACCTCCCACTAGCCCAGGTTGCCCAAAGCCTCATCCAGCCTCATTCAGCTTTCCTTATATCTCGTTGGAATTGCCCTTGCTGCAGTTCACACCCACTGCCTCTCATCCTTCCTGAGAAGAGTCAGGCTCTCCCTTCTCTCTAACCTTAATTATTTTGCTGAAAAGAGCAATTGCATCTCCCTCAGCCTTCTCTTCTCCAGGCTACACCAAGCCAGCTCCCTCTGATGTTGCTCCAGCCTCCTGACCACGTTCGTCTGGACATCCATACAATGTGATGGGCAAGGCAAGACTACCTCTGGCCAAGCTGTTCACATTCAAGACAGAAAGACAGCCAAACTCATGAAGAAGTGCAGAGAAGTCTTTGTCATCACTAAGGCATGGAGCAAGAAGACCTGGGCTTGTTCATCTTCATGGAAGAAGTCAGAAAGGGAGACAAACTCAGGCTCTTGGGGGACATGAATGTTTTCTAAAGCTATTGTTCCACAGACACATCTTTTGGTGATAAAAATGTTATCAGAAGCCAAGATGGGTTCCCTGAACCATCCCACCATCTGCTCATGAGCACAGAGGGAAGGCACGGGAGAAGAGATACGGCAGGAGGAAGGCTTTACCCCAGAGATAACATCCGGGAGAACCACAATTTAGTCTCTAGCCAAGACAAAGTAAAAATGCTTTCTTCTGTGTTGCATCCAGAAAAGGCTGTGACTCAACCTGCTCATGAAGAAACCAAGACGTTAAACGGTGAGCAATGTTTCCGTTAAGTGGAGTTTGCAATCCAGCTAAGCGCATTTGATTGAAGCAACTTGGCTGGAAACACGGATTTGTGCAGCGAAAGCCTTTCTTCAAGCAGCAAATGGCATCAGAGTTGCAAATTCGCATCAGTCCCTGGGGACAAGCCAGGAGAGGTATCACTGGGTTACAGCAACTGCTCCCCTTCTCCAAGTGCAACAAATAAACCAAATCGCATTTCAGCATCCCTGGTTTTCTTTTCCCTTCATGCTGATGGATATGTGGAGAGAGAAGAACGGTCCTTCGTTAATTTGTGCTGGAAAACCTGATTATCTGGGCCTTGGTCGCTACTCACGTGTTGTCAGCTGAGTCACGGACTTTGCAGGATATTTATTTCCAATGGAGGTGACTGCCCTGAGAACGAGATAGCCTTTGTAATTAAACGGGTTTTAATGGAAACAAGGGAAGGGACTGGTGAAATTAAACCCGGGCTGTAGTGACAGACTTCTGAACTAATGCCTTCTAAATTGGTTACAATGTACATTTCTAAAAGATACAAGAAGCTCATTAAGGCTCAAGACAAACAGCTCAGTGGGGCAGAGCAGAGAGAGCTCAGCACTGTACGAAAAAAAGATATCCAGACAGACAGCATCTAACTGAACACTAACACCACTGTTTATATAACGGTCGTCCTCTCCAGGGCTGACATTGTGTAGAATGCCAATGTTTTTATCTCTGATTTTCCCCTATAAAATGCCAGGCACAGAAATAACCTTCCCAGTGCTGCGACTAAGCTCAGATGAGCTACGTGGAGCTAGTTGAGGATAATTAGTCAAGGATGGACCTGTTAGAGTGAGTCCAGAGGAGGCCACGGAGATGGTCCGAGGGCTGGAGCAGCACCCGTGCGAGGACAGGCTGAGAGAGTTGGGGGTGTGCAGCCTGGAGAAGAGAAGGCTCCGGGGAGACCTTCCAGCACCTTCCAGTGCTGAAAGGGGGCTACAGGAGAGATGGGGGGGCTCTGGGTCAGGGGGTGCAGGGACAGGACGAGGGGGAACGGTTTGAAGCTGAAAGAGGGGAGATTGAGCTGAGATATTGGGAAGAAATGTTTTCCTGTGCGGGGGGTGAGGCAGTGGCCCAGGTTGCCCAGAGAAGCTGTGGATGCCCCATCCCTGGAGGGGTTCAAGGCCAGGCTGGATGAGGCTTTGGGCAACCTGGGCTGGTGGGAGGTGTCCCTGCCCATGGCAGGGGGTGGGACTGGATGATCTTGAAGGTCCCTTCCAACCAAAACCATTCTGTGGTTCTATGTTTTCCAGTAAAAGAACAGGTCTTTTCTGGGAATGTGTCCTTTTCCCAAGAAACGTTGGCTAGGAGCCATCTGGTATAATGTACAGCCAAAAGAGATGAAGAAAACAACGCAGAGGAATTGTTGTACAGACATCTACGCACACAGATGCCATCACAGCCACTTGGTCTAGTGGCATTAACCAGGGGCAGCCCCTGCTTGAAATGGGGGACATCCAAACCCACACACCTGCATGGCTTCGCTGTTCACCAAAGAGCCTTTGAAAGGTTTTGGGTTTGCTTCAGTGCACAGCAGGAAATTTTGGAGAGTCACTTCTGACCCACGGTCCTCCTGCAGCCGAAGCCAGTGTCCCGTTTGCTGGGGTCCAAGGCACAGGGCTGAGTCGTATCAAAAAGATTAATACCCACCTCTGTGGACACATGGAAGGAAAGCATCTACATTTCAGCCTTCGGGATTTCACTTCACCACTATTTTTTTTTTCTTTAATCTCCCATTAGCAATCACAGCAATCTCCACATCCAAATATTTTTGAAGAGCTGCTCATGGAAATCCTTGGGTTTCTTTTCAATTTAAAATTTTATTTTAAACCAGGAGCACCTTCTGATGTGTCGTGGACTCGAAAGCAGGAAAATAAAAATGAATGGGAACTGCCACACCGTGAGAACCAGGTTTGCAGTACCCCCTTTGCAAACAATAGTACAGCTGATGACTGGGATCACCTGAACTCTGCAGAGAAAAGGAAAATAAGGGGGAATAACCATGAGATCCCAGCCAGCAGGGTCTTTCTCCTATAACTTCCAGTTAAACTCTGTTAGCGCTCTCACAGCCTAGCCAGGGCAGGACCACAAAGCTTCACTTGCATTCAGCAGCAAGTAGAGAGAACACAAGCGACAGGAATCCAGAGCTGCATTCTGCTCCGCAGGCAGAGCCCTGGCAAATTGACCCCTTTGCATAAAAACTTCAGTAACCCTAGAAGAAGAAACCAATGCAAGCAGAACCGAATTTTCCTTTGTCTTGTTTTCATCTTGTTTTCGTGCATGGCATAATTTTGCAGTTTTGTTTTCAAGACTCTATTTTGATTGAGCATGCCTGTTACTTTAATTTACATTTCTCTATTTAAGGTAAATTTAAAAATCATCTCAAGCAACAATAAGCCGTGTTATTTCTCTTAAAACAAGCAATCCAAGCGGAGCAGTGAGAACAAAGCATTGGGGTCTCAGCGTTGTCTCAGAAGCAGAGTTCCATGTGCAATAAGCCAACACACCCGGAGCTGAGATATTACTTATTGCATGTCTGCGCAGAGGTGGGTGCTGGGTGGTCATTCCACAAAGCTGCACACCCGGTTCCAGTCACAGTCCAGGTCTTTTCTCACTCTGATTAAAAATCAGTGTTCCTTAAATTTACTACATGTGCTCAGTAAGTGGGGGTCTTAATTCAGGAGGGTTGGAGGTGTGATTTTTAGCATTATAAATCTATTAAAATGAGGACATGTCACTTTTGGACGGTGCTAATCACTAACTTGGCTGACTACCCAAACATACTGATTATTTTCCAGGATGTTCTCATCTTCAAGGGTAAATCTAACAAACGCTAGAAGATTAAAAACTTTTTCTCAACAGTCCCAAGGACAGTCTTCCTAATTTACACAGAGTACATATTTGTTATGTTAGCTTCTAACTTAACCTGGGCCATCAGCAGACCAAGAGAGGTCTCAGAAGCTTCTTTAGAGGCTTTGGGAAGGTGCTGAGCTTCCACACAGTGCACCAAGGTCCTGGGTGGAGTTGACCCCATGTGTAGGGTTACCAGTTCATTGCCCATTGTATTAAACCCACCTGGAGCTCCCCAGTCTGATCCTACAATCCACCAAGTGCTTCCTGGACAGTGCTGAAGACCTTTTGTGCCCATGGCACAAAGAATTGGATCCAGAAACGCTTCCATTCATCAGCACATTTATAGATGAGTGTTTGGAAGAACAGCAGAGGTCTAGATCCAAGTGGGAGGGAGCAGGCAGGCAGCGCTTGCGTTATTTCTCCCTGTAAATATAATGTTACACAGAGGTTACATCCATGCTGTAAATTCAGGCAAACCCAAGCAACTGGAAAGCATTCATCCATGTGAAAAAAAATGGTTCGAAAGTTCCCCAGCATAAATTTGGGTGCCAATTTGCATTTTCCTAGATAATTCCCAGGCATGGTTCAATGCACAGAACAGTCCAAGAACAACTCCCAGCAGGCGGTTTGCATCCAGCCACCCTCTCCTGGAAGGGAAGGGAGTTTACAAGCGTGGAAGAGGGTGTTTTGTGCCAGTTGGCCACAGGGACTGGGATACATTTAGGTCCTGGATGCACTTAGTTTATTAGCACAGCTGAAGCTGCACTGCCTCTACTTAGAGTCTCATTACCGGACATCAAGACGTGACGCCACCGCACACTTATGGAATCAAACACCCCGGGGCTGCCCTGCCAGCTGGATTCCTTCGTGTTGCTGTTACAAAGAAGTGACGAGCATTCACACAAGCGTATATAATTCCTATATACAACGAGGCATTTGAGGGGGGAATGTGCTGTTTGATCTTTTGTCAAAATAATTTGAAAAGCCACGTATTTTCCCCCAAAACTGCCCCCACGCTGGCTGAAGAAATTCCATAAATTTGCAAGTTCTGGATTACTATGATCCCACCATAGCACAATATTTGCAACACTGAGTGGGATGAGTTATGCTCCAAGAGGTGATCCTTTAACTCAGTTAACACCCACTGCTCATCACAGACTTCACGTGTAATTTCCTAGTGTCTTGCTAGAAAATCAACCTCAAAATCCTCTGTAATCTACAGATTATTATATATTATACCATATATTATATTTTTAAAGAAACTACAGGGGCTTTTCCTAATTTAAACTAGGAAAAATATAAAAGGGCATCTGGGAAATATAGCCCGAGGGATGTAAAATGTTTCTGAAGAAGACCACGGTGTAGTAACCAAACTGAACTGCTCATCTGCAGAGTTTAAGCTGTTTCAACATGGCATAATGGTGACACCTACAGGAAAAAAACCCATCAGCTACCTCTGAGCCCGAAGCACAAATTACAGCAAGATTAAGCAAACAAACAAACAAACAACAAAAAAAAAAAAAAAAGGATTTCAAGAAAGTGAAATATCCCACAGATAAATAACTAAAAATCTTGTTTTTAACTGCCATTGAAGAGTCACCATTTTTCAAATTTGTGGGCAAAGACATGGGAAAAAAAAAAACACTGTCCATTTTTCATTTGTTTTTTTATTCTTACAAGCAATCCTGATCATTACACATGATACAAAATGACCAGTCTGAAGCATATCCTGAAGATAACTGCCAGGAAAGCTTCAGTTCATAATTCATCTAATTGTCTCTAGGTGCAAGTTCCCTCATACCCCAAAAGTCTGACCAGAGGACACATCCTTCCTGACCACACAATGAGCATTAGACTAACCTGGCAAGACAGAAAGAGACCACAGACAATACAGCTTGAGCAGAGCATGAACAAAAGGGCATTGTCATTGATCTCCAAAATGAGATTTGAAAGATTATTATTGAAATAAAACTTTGTAATAAATCATCCAGCCTGTCGTTCCTTTTTGAGAGCTTCCCACTGTGTTGCTGGTTCTACATTGTTAAGACTGCAAATTTCTTCGTAGAAGCTGTTTTTTCTGTGGCAGTTATCCAAATTTGTCTCAATCTCAAGACAGTATGTGCACAGGCAGCTGTACCATCCACGGCAATGACTAATTAGCTAAAAACAGTTCTTTTGATCATGCCTACATGGCCAATAGTCTCTGATTTCCATTTTCAATTTATTAAAATATTTCCCCCAACAACAAATAGTGCTTTAAAAGGCCACACTAAAGGGATCTCCAAAGAAAGGGCAAGAGCAATCAGAACTTTACAACCACAAAGCAAGTTAAAATGAGTAAAAACTAAAATACTGTCCTCCTCACTCACAGGACTGGGGCAGAGCCCGACAGATGGTTTCAGATCTAACAGTGGGTGACCATTCAAGGGGGGGAAAGTTTGTTCTCCAACCCCTGTTGCAAGCTCCTGCAGCATCTTTTTGTGCTGATACATGTTCTGATCTGGCTAAAAACCAAATCCAGGAAAAAAAAAAAAAAAAGAAGAAGATGAAACTAAATTAGTTCCCTGCTCTGGTCTATTGCAGAGTCACGGAGCATTGCTACCAGTAAAAGTGAAGCGAGAGGACGCAGATCCTCCATTTGGCTGGACACCAGCATTACATCAGCCAAAAGTAATTATCAACCTACAGCTGAAGCCCACGCACCTTGTACTGGCTCTTGTGATGGTTTTGGTTGGGATAGGGTTAATTTTCTTTACAGTAGCTAGTATGGGGCTGTGTTTTGTATTTGTGCTGAAAACAGCCTTGATAATACAGGGGTGTTTTTGGTGTTGCTGCTGAGCAGTGCTCACACAGAGCCAAGGACTTTTCTGCTCCTCACCCCACCCCACCAGCCAGTGGGCTGGGGGGGCCACAGCTGGGACAGCTGACCCCAGCTGACCACAGGGATGCTCCACACCACAGGGTGTCAGGCTCTGATCGCAGTGATGGCTTCCCGAGTCACCATTACAGGTGATGGAGCCCGGCTTTCCTGGAGATGGCTGAACACCTGCCTGCCCATGGGAAGTGCTGAATGAGTTTCTTGTTTTGCTTTGCTTGTGCTTTTTGCTTTACCTGTTCAACTGTCTTCAT
>NW_010102959.1:175311-175556 GCF_000699245.1 Pterocles gutturalis
CCAAGGGTCCGTGTGGTGCTGAGCTGCCAGCTGGGTTTAAACCACAACACTCTACATAGATCAATGCAAACCTGATATTTCCAAAAAAATCAGCTTCCTCTGGACAGCTTGGTTTCCTACATTTTTACCAAATCGAGACAGCTTACTACACGAGACAGCTCATTTCAGGCCAGTTGAGGGTCAGCCTGATTTCATCAGGGGCAAAACCAAGTTGGTTCAGGCCACGTCAGGACATCACTTCCTCA
>NW_010102959.1:175701-175964 GCF_000699245.1 Pterocles gutturalis
GGCACGCTCATCCCAGCCTGCCTGGGGTGCACCCGGAGCCTGCCCTCAGGTGTGGGGTCACCAGCGAGGAGATCTCCACGCACGGGCCGACCTGCTGCAGGGGAAGGCCTGAGGGGAAGGCCTGAGGGGAACGCCTCAGCAGCCTCCCCCCGCCCGCCCCCCCGCCTCCACCAGCCCTCCCCAGCGGCCAGGCCCACCAGCACCGCGCCCACAGCCGGTTTTGCCTCAAAAGTTTTAATTATTCCCTTCAACAGCCCTTCTGG
>NW_010102960.1:0-18796 GCF_000699245.1 Pterocles gutturalis
TGAGAGGGTCATTTAGCGACCCGGGAGGAAACCCTGCGGCCAGTTAAGGCGATTCCCAGGACATTTTGCTTTCCCTTGCTCTGTAGCATCTTATGTTCCAAAAAAACAAAAAAAAACAAAAAAACCCCAAAAAACCCACCAAAAAAACCCCCAAAACCAAACCCAACCAAAAAAACCAAAGCAAAACAAACCCCTGTATTACTTCTGAGTGTTTTTCTGTCTGCTTCCAAAATTCACCTCACTAACGTGTATTTTCCCTTGACGTTCTGTGCCACATTTTGAATGTTGGGGTGAATGGTTTTGAATTTGTGGACTGCAGAGCACAAGGCAACAGCTGCTGAAGAACACCTTCCCCACCATCCTCCCGTTGCCCATTTTGATCCCAGGAAAACAAAGTTGATGAGACACTTGTCACTAAAGGGAAAAAAAACCCCTAACTTTTAAAATAACATGATGATAGTGGTTATCCGTGATCAAAGAAGAGCATGCTTAAGGATCAGAGGTCGAAACTGTGACATGAAAGTGGGCTCTCCTGCTCCGTCCTGGTTGCAAGAAGAAAACTCCATTTCACAGTTGCGTCACTCTGATGCACAGAGTACCTTGATTCGATGTGATTCATCAAACACTTTGAACTCTCCCTGATTGCTTTGTGGAGAAGAACTTTTATTACTAGGAAGTGTTTTCTAGAGGATATTATTTACTTAGGAGCGAAAATCTGTTGCCTAAAGTTGTGTGGTATTGTTGCCTTCAAAACTGTGTGTTCACTTACATTTTACCTGAATCCAAGACTTCACATAGATACCCAGGGCTCTTCTTATGAGAACGCCAAGACATTTCTAGCTCATTTAATACAGTAAGTAGGTAAGAAGCCATTTGCGTATACATATTTACATTAATTCAGATATTAATCACTTATATGGAAATGTTTGGTTTGGGAAGGCAGAAGCACCTCTCCAGAGATTATTAATAAGAAAATATGATAATACCTTCTATCGTTTATCCACTTTGGTGACTTTTTAAGTTTCAACTTGTTCTCTAAGAACAACACAAGTTCAAAAACCTCGGTTAGAAAAATTAAAAAAGAAGCTTGGAAAACACATTGTTTGCATTTACCTAAAAGGAGAATTGCAAGCCCTATCCAATCCCATAAGATTTTGTGAACTTTTTTTTTTTTTTAAGCTTCATATAAGAAAAGCTTTAACTTCATTTTTAAAGCTGTTTTGACAAACCTTTTTCTGCAAAGTGAAACGCAACATAGCCACAAGGTTGAAGGGGGATTACCGCTCTGCTGCATATGCAGCAGCACGTTGCATATGCATGAGGTGCAGCTGCCCTGATGGCCACCCCACCAAGGGCACCCCAAGAGGAGCAGAGGCTGGTGGGTGCCTGCAGCCAGCCCTCTGGCAGGGCTGAGCCTTTCTCCCCCCAGGAGGATGAGAGAAGGGGTGACCTGCTCCTTCAGACCACCATGCTTTTTGAATGTGCTCCTCTGTTCTGTGCCTTATGCACCCTCCCAGCCATTTGTACTCATCCTTCCTGCTCACTCTCGCCTTCCTGTGCCCTCTCCTATGAGCTTATCGCTACCCCTCTCGTAACGTTCACCCCATCTTTTCCTGCCATCTCGATGAATGAGCAAACAGCTGCGAGAAGACAGGACAGCAGAAGCCCACAGAGTACTGAGAATGAAGCAATATTTCCACCCACTTCCACAACATTGTGATGTCACCCAGACTTGAGCATCGTTGATAAGACAGAGCTACAAAACCACCATGCACTGAATTAAACTTGGTTTTTTTTTTTTTTTTTTTTTTTTTTTTTTTTTTTTTTGAAAGCCTGGGTTCTGGGTTTTTTTTTTTTTTTTTTTTTAAAGCCTGGGTTATTCATGGATGCTTATCCATAAGATCCAGCTCTAAGTAAAGAAAATTCTTTTGGCAAACTGTGGACAGCTGGAGTTATCCATGTAAGATGGATATCCATCTAAGATGGTTCTGCAAAGGTAGACAAACTCTGGAGCAGCACCTGCCTTTTGACTCACCAGAAAACTGTCACCCAGGCAGACCCAGGGTTAGCACTTCTGGAGGCTTTCTGCAGAGACTGCAGAAGAGCCTGCTGTTGTCTAATGCTCTTTACCCTTCAGAACACAATGGTGGAGGTAATAACTGGGATTAATTTAAATGTCTTTAATTTTAGGATCTCCTGAGGTGTGGAAGTAACTGTGAATAAAACCAGCAATGTCACACCATCAAGATCGGTCTTAAGGGTGACCTGTCATTTTCTGATATTTCAACTTTAGACAACGGTTAGCGTTTTTTGTCATAAAATTGCCTTTGTACTCAAAAATTAATTCCCTTCCTTCAGCCCCGTAGTCTTCAGACTTAATGGATGAATTTCTGCCAAACAAATTTTATTTAACTTAATTTTTCTGATTTGGTGTTTCTGATGCACAGGTCATAAAAAGCATCATCAGGTTCTGTTGGGAAGAGGCAAAATACATTTCAATCAAAGATGAATGAGAGAAAAAAAGTAGCTTTCTTACAATTTTTTTTTTCCCTTTTGTGCTCAGGACAAATACAAGTCTGGCTTTCTTCCTGGTTTCCTTCCATATAATTGTTCTTAATGATGGTGGTGGTGGTGTGACAATTAGTAAGCAGATTTTTTTTTTAAAATCTTTTCTGAAGAGATTGCTCAAATGATACCATTCTGTACTTGCCAGGGTCTATTCTACAATCTCTGTCACCTACCTTGCTTATGCTGCTCGTGCAGAATAAGGTTAATATTAAAATTTATTTTTAAAAAAAATACATTTTCCAAAGCTTGTTCTCTTAGAATTGTACCTTTTTGAACAGAATGTTGGAAAAAGGTGGTAGAGTTCTCCACTGCCCTGTGTAATCCTCCTGAACTAGCTGTCACGCTCAAGAAGCATATATATGAGTAATCTCAGTGTGCAGCTGTGCTGAAGTGAGGCAGGATGTCTGAATTTGCATGGCTTTAGAGAGTCTGTATTTAAGTTTGATTAATTGCTATCAGAAATAACAAATTGTCTGTGTGGAACATCAGGAAGCTAGAATATTATACTCCATTTCATAATAGAAGAATCAGGCATTTTCCATGTATTATGCCAAAATTTAAATCCTCAGATCATGAGTTTCACCAATCCACAAATTAAAAAATCTGAACCATTGAATTTTGCCTTATAAAACTACTGATTCAGAGAATATTGTATGGGAGGATGCCAGTGTATAGTAATTTTGTGGATGATAAATATAGTAGTTGAGAAATGTTAAAAATATCGCATTCCTGTTAATCAAAGCTCTTCCATAGAAAGATTATCTGCTAAACAGCCCTTGGTTTGGTGCATCAGGGCTGCCTTTGAAATCTGAGGTTTAAATCTTGTTGCTATATTAGAAAATATCCCTGTATTCAGGAAAGACTATGTATATCCAACTAGTCTATTTTTACTCCCATTTCATTCAAAGAAAAAAAAAATCCTTATTTTAATGCCTGTGGGATGACTTCCCCAAATTAACAGTCTGCTCAGAACTATTAGTAAATCCCACAATCAAATATCAAATAAGCTGCTTTAAAATGCCCTTGCAACCCAAGTGCCTCCCAGATCATACAGAAAGTTGGCATTTAGACCAACTTTGCTCAGACTTCATTGCACCTATTTCCACCCAGGAGCCGGAGATCATCTGCTTCATGCACTTGCCCTGGTAACTGGTCTTTGTGAAGACTCGGAGGTAGAAGGCAATGGTGCTGGTGGGGGGTTGGTTGCTGTGACATACCCACACACGGACTGTTTTAACCTCAGGGCTGGAATAAACAGCAGCAGCCCACGTGTGCCTCAGTGTGGGGGTTTGAGGCATGCGCTTTGTCTCTATGCAGATCTTCTGGTTTTCCTCCTCTTCTCACCCCTGGGACACCAAGTGCCTCCTCGTGCCTCTGCTGGGGTGGCGTGGACGTTACGTGGTTCCCAGGGTAGATGTTTTGCAAAGGGTGGAAGTAACCAGGATATAAGGCCGCATCCAGTGTCTCTTACACCTGGTGTGTAAGTAATGCTCATTGCAGAGGTGTACGACCGTCGCTGAACATCTCTGAGGCACCACAGCATATCGCTGATGCAAATACAGGCATATGCACAAGCACGGAACTGAAGACTTCTGTGTACGACCTTTTCTTCTCCCTGTGTATATAAAAGGAAAAAAAAATTACTGGCAGACACAAGCAGTGAGACCACTGGGGAAAAAAACAATATTTAGCCTACAGAGCTGAAAACGCAGGTGAATATCAAGTTCCTACAGAAATAGGCACTGGAAACACTTGCTTTTTAGGATAGATGTACGCTGCAGGCTGTGGTGTAGGGTAAAAATACCCAAGCTATCTGTAAATGAGCCATCTTAGGTACCCAAAGCAATAGTAGGTGTTTTTAGGTTTTCACCCTTGATTTAATGTGTTCCACCAGCTGTGAGTCAAGGGTGGCTCCACTTCTCCAAGGTGGGAATGAGCTGTGGTGGGGGTGTGTTCTGCCCTTCTCTTGTCCTCCGCTCCCTCCTGGGGTGAAGGCTTTGCAAGGCAGGTACTAGCAGACTTTCTGGCTCCTTTGCGTAGCTTCACCAGCTCAGAGTTCTTCATTTCTTGAACTTTCTGCTTCTCTGCTCTCAGCCTTAGCGCTGCTCTCATACATCTTCTGCACTAATTTGTTTTTAACCACATAAAGGAAACTTAAACAGCACTCACCCAGTGCACAACTTGCACTTAGTCCAACCTTCCAAAAATTCACCTATGCAAAGTTTATTGATTTCATCTTCAGAATCACATACCCAGTGCACAACTTGCGCTTAGTCCAACCTTCCAAAAATGCACCTATGCGAAGTTTATTGATTTCATCTTCAGAATCACATAGAGCAAGTGAGCAGATAAATTGCCCACCTACTGATGAAGATAAAAATAATCCATTGGGTAAACTTCCTCAAATAACCTATTTGTGTTTTTCCATTTTTTTTATCCCAGAAGTGTAATCCCATCTTTACTGCTACAAATGGAAGAAGCTCTGCTCTTCTTACATAGATATATGCTGATGTATTTTGTAATCTTATATACTTCATACCTATATTCAGTAACCTAGGTTTCAAAATGCACGCCGCTGTACATCCTAGCGTTAAACAGGCTTGAAGCTGCTTCTCAAAAAAAAAAAGCTCAACATGTAATGCCAAAATTACTGCAAACTAGGGGAGCAGAAGTGGTGCCTGACTGCTCTTTGGATTGTTCACAGATTTCAGAGCAAATCCATGAATGGATATCTGACACCCGACAATCTCACAGCCGTGGTGAGCCTTCAACTCATGACATTTGATTGTATTTCCAATTTTTTTTTGCCTGCAATTGTTCTGCCTTTGGAACGCGGGGCAAGAGAACTATATTAAGCACACGCTGACAGGAGCAGGGGAACCTGTTGTCTAACGAGGACTGCAATATCGCGTGTGTACGTAAACTGTGGCTGCGTGCGACATGCCATTACTTAAACGAGACACTTGCATAGCTGACACTGTCATTTTGGAACAAGGACAAATTATGGCACAGGCAGGTTTTCAGCAAGGTGGTAGAGGAGTTTTTCAGGTTTAGTTAATACAGCAGAGGATAGAATCTAGCTGGAGTAAAAGAAAAATAAAATCAAACTCCCATATTCAGAGAGCTCCTTATTTACCTTTCTAGTTCTTGATTCTTCAAATCGACTTGCTAGTATGCACTCCGGTTGCACCTTTGGAAAGTCTACCCAGGGTTGGTGATCCTTCCGACGCCTCTCAGGCAGCAGTGCTCAGTTACATCTTCCTACGATAAAGAAGAAAAACTTCCTGCTGGTTTGGAGAGTGGTACCCCGCTCCTCTGCACCGGGGGATGGCGGCCAGTCACCCACCAGCTCCCAGCGCTGCTGTGCCGCAGAGGAGCAGGTGCTGGCTGGGTGCTCCCCAGCCCTGGGTGTGCTCCCCGGGTGCTCCCCAGCCCTGGGTGTGCTCCCCGGGCTGCAGCAGGTTTGCTGCCCCACGAGGTGCTCCGCTGCCCTCCCTGGGGAGACGCCGACCCCAGCAGTGATGTGGGGAGCAGGACAGCAGCACTCAGGGGGGCAGCTGCTGCTTTTCGGGGGGGTGCCAGAAGTTTTGCATGCCTGGGTGCGCGTGACAGCCCCACGCTGCTCTTCACAGCCGCCCTCTGCCTCCCAGTGTTTCGACACCCGCTCGTGAGTAGGCAAAGCGGTGTCCGAATGCTGTGTGTGCGATGAGCCGCCTCTTTTTTTTTCCTGTGGTTTTTCGAGCCTAAAAATAAGAGGAGCTGTTATTCAGGAGCTGTTGGTGACTCGCTCACGGGGAAAAAAGTGACTGCTGTAGCTGTCAGTATGTTAACTTACATTTATATTGTATTTTTGTTCAAAACCATAGCAAGTCTTGCAAGGCCTTGGCAGTCTTGAGAGCAGTTTCATTAGCGTGCTTTTCCTCTCTCTCTCTCTCTCTCTCTCTCTGAGAGCAGTTTCATTAGAGTGCTTTTCCTCTCTCTCTCTATCTGAAACAAACACATCTACACGGCTTGTTCTGCCCACACTGCTGAGATACAGTCTCATTTATTCGACTTACCCCTCCTCTCTTGCAGAGCAGGAAAACACCAGGGCACACTTTGCACAAACTAGAAAAACAAATCTGCTGCAGACCAGTTTTCCCTTATTATTTCCTCTACTATTTACCAAAGAAAAAAAAAAAAACCAACCCACCAACAACAGTTACTCTGGGTTTATCACAGTGACTAGTAGAAAGCATGTGATTCTTATGGTAAGCAGCAATTTACAGATGGCCAGGTGCAATCAACATCTCTAATCTTATCATGCATTTGTTTTATTCACAGCTGCAACAGTTGGTGTCAGTTAATGGGTTACCAGCCATGAAGTATATTTATTTCCTTTTATCCTGCTTCGAGGCTACAGAAGTGATTTGTAAACTGTCCTAGCTGTTGAATTTACATTTGATTTTTGTGTGTGTGGCTTTTTTTTGTTGTTTAGTTTGCGCCACTTAGGAAGAAAATGAAAATGTCTTTTAGAGAATCCGTCTTGTTTTCATTTGATCCATTTCTTGCTCTAGGGATTTAGAAACTTTAAAACCATGTGTTTGCTCTCTGGGTTTCTAATCTAAAGTAGAACAGAAGTTATTTGTCAAATATAAATTTTTGTGGGTGTTTTGTTTTGTTTTGTTTTAAATGAATGACCTAGCATTGATAAGGGCTCAGTTTTGCCTGTTTAGTTCCACCAAGTCATGGGGTGGATTCACTGTCAGCCCTTCCAAATAATCAAACACAATATGTATAAGCTGAATTTTAAATAGTGGTCATAAAAAAAAATAAGTATTAAATTATCTCCTTAGCTTTATGGCTCACACTGTGCACACTAGGAAGTATACAGCAGCAAACCAACCATGTAACCTCTAAAGTCCCCATATTCTGGTACAAAATTAAGGAGCCTCTTTAAAAGAAATATATTTAGTCCTTACCAATGCGTCTTGTAATGGAGTGACAGTCTTGATTGTGTCATTTTTTTTTTGCTTTCACTTACATCAAGACCACTTTGTGTTAGATAAAGAGTGATACAGTAATAATTCCTCTATAACTTACCTGCTTATATACATTTTGCTTACGTGTATCTTCAAATCTGTTTCCCAACAAAAGGAGTTTTTATAGTAAAGAGTCCACCTATCAGGTATTTTTTGAAAGTAATGAAGTTGCACGTGTGAGTTTAACAAAAAAGAGAAAGAAAGAGAAAAGAATCTCAGATTTTGGTCCTGATTACAGTTTGAAAATGCATGACCAGTGGCTTATCATTGGCACAGAGTAGCATATATGCATATTAATGAGCAACCATTAAATGTGTTAATTTAATGGACTTGAACAAATAATTGCAGGGAATAATTTGCCTACTCAGCTTAGCCCCTTTCTCTGCACACATTGTTTTGAGGTGGACTGGAATCCCCTCTGACTTTTTATTCTGAATTACATTTTTCACTTTTTAACACATTTTCGTTGATCTGATTACTTCATCCTAGCACTAGATTTGCATTGTCGTATAAAACATTGAAAATAAGATCTTTAAAAAGCCTTTCAGTAGTTCTTCATAGACTGACAATCTAAGAGGAAGGCTTCAAAACATTTTGTAATTTGATATAAATAATGACTGGATACAAGCCAAGATTTTGCACAAACTGGCCTTTTTTCACCACTGGCCTGACTTCAAAGGCTCCGGTGTTCATGCTCCTTCTCATTGCTTATCATGTTATTGGGGGTGGGAAGACTTCTCCAGGTTAGGCTACAGGCTTTCCAGGTATATCTACATCAGCTACTCTGTCACTGGGGTTGGAGACAGCATTATCCAGACTGATCAATACATTGCAAAAATGTATGAACTTACAGTGAGGCAAATAAGGCCATAATAGCAATTTTTAAGCTTCCATCTTAAGGAGCTTTAGTAGTTGGAAAGTGAAGCTACTGCCTACCTGATTGACTTGCTAAATGTGAGCTTCACTTTCAGAGATGGAATATTTAATAGTTGGCTGCTTATGCCTGGTTACACATGCTAATTCCACCCTCAAGCAGAAGACACTTATGCATGCATGCATGTCTGCCTGTTGTAACATTGCGTACTACACGGCAGTGGAGGTCACCCACCATCTGCACTGCAGCGTGGGGACAGGGGTGCATTTGGCCCCATGTCACTAGCATCGGGCTTGGCTCCTGGGCAGCCTGCCTGGGGTGTGGTGCCAGCTGCAGTGGCACTGCTCGGAATTGCCAGCACAGTGACACCCAGGGTTAGCCCAACACCACTGCTGGCCCCAGCGCTCACGAGGGTGGACGTGCCTGTGAGAATGACCATCATGTGCCCGGTCCATGCAGGAAGGTGTCAGGAAGTGGCTCTGGTGGCACTGCTTTTCATAGCTTTGTACAAGACTTTTTTTTTTCTACAGGTCCTTTCTACGCAGGACCTGTCAAATAGCAGAACCATCTGAAATAAACTTTCAATAGCAACATGTTAGTGACAATAATGATTTTTAACAAGTCCATTTTTTCACTGTGTGCATGTGTACTGATAACCCACCAAGGCCCAGCTGACCGTTCTGGATGGTGCTAACCTTGGGGCTAGAAACGAGGTAACTTTTGCAGCCTTTCATAGAATCATAGAATCATTAAGGTTGGAAAAGACCTCAAGGATCATCAAGTCCAACTGTCAACCCAACACCACCCAACCCACTAACCCATGTCCCCAAGCACCACATCTACACGTTTCTTGACCCCCTCCAGGGATGGTGACTCCACCACTGCCCTGGGCAGCCTGTTCCAATGCCTCATCACTCTTGCAGTGAAGAAATTTTTTCTAGTATCCAGCCTAAACCTCCCCTGGAGCAACTTGAGGCCATTTCCTCTTGTCCCATCACTTGTTACTTTAGAGCAGAGCCCAGCACCCCCCTCACTGCCCCCTCCTTTCAGGCAGTTGTAGAGAGTGATGAGGTCTCCTCTCAGCCTCCTCTTCTCCAGACTGAACCCCCCCAGCTCCCTCAGCCGCTCCTCGTCAGACCTGTGCTCCAGACCCTTTCATCCTGTTTTATTCATTAAAAATGGGAAAAATGTGTGTAGTTCTGATGGTTTTAAAGGAAACTCTGAAAGGCCAGGGGGAAAAAGCCTGAATCTTCTCTTTAGCAAAGCCTGCTGTTATCAGCAGTGAGGGCTAGAACATGCTTTTCTTATCTCCAGCTCTACCTCCAGTGCCCATCGACATGATGTCAGTGTTGATACTAATAACGGTTTTACTGCTGAGCAAAGCAAAGAAGAAAGATGCATAGGAACAGTGTCCCATCGCAGTGCTGTGGCAGGAGAACGTTTAGGCAAATGCTGCTGTTCTCTGCCCAGGTCAGTCCGTGGAGCAGTACACCCCAGGGAGAAGCTCGGGGCGACGGAGGTTTCCATCAGCCATGCATCAAAGGGAAAGCAACTGCAAAAGCGCAGGAGCACTACAACTCCCAGCAAGGCTGGTCCCTACTGGAGATCCACCTCTTCTCCAGGGACAAGGGCAAGATGTTGGAGTCTTCCAATTCTTGTGACATCTGCTTGCTGACTGAGGTATGCATCTCAGCATCTTTAACACTCGGGATGTGTCTTCACAGTTTTTTGGTTTGTTTGTTTGGTGTGTTGGTTTTTTTTTTTTTTTTTTTCCCCCCCTCCCAAAGCAAGGAGAACAAGAACCTTTTGGCTGTTTGCCAAGCTGAGCTTCAGATGCCAGCACAGGTCTCTGGGAATCAGGATTCTACTTGCTTATTACATCACTATTTTTGAGCACAGCAGTCTGAAGATTCAGTAGAAAGTAATCCACCGAAGGAAGATTTAGTCTTAGGAAGTGCAGCTCCTAACTCATACAATTTTCTTCAGAAACATAGGTGAGTGCCCAGCTGAAATGAGTGTAATGTTGGAGAGAAGTGTTGTTCTCTGCCTCCCCGCTCTGGTTCTAAATGCAGAGCAAACCACCAGGTCCTGAAGTGCTTATCATCCCCTCTGTGTCTATTCTTTTACTACTTGAATGTGGACAGCTTTCTAATGTGAGACAACACTTCATAGGCCTGCCTAATCTGATGCATTCTCCAGGGAGTGTTCTATTCTGTTTTTACTTTTTGTAGTGCAGAGCATGGTCTGACTCCTAATATCATGTAGTCAGTCCTCAAAGCCCATGCCCCATTTTAGCATCAGCAGTGACCTTGAACTCACCTGGCTTTCCTGTACCACCAGACTTTTGGCTTTTGCCCTTTTGCTGTAGGTACACGGGGGTGTTTTGGTCCTGGGGGGATCATCAGTTCAGAATTTACATTACATACATTCAGTAATCTTGTCAAGTCAATCTAAGGGCTTTCTGCAAATTTGCCAGTTTAGAACTTGAAATGGAATTGGATTAATTTTGCTTTTTAATGACTAAGCACACCACTATTTTAATACTGACATTTCAGGCACCCAAGCAGCAATTACTCCTGACAGTCTACAGGTGAGTATATCCAGCTCAGAATACATTACAAAACATGTGTTCTGGCAGACTTCAGAGCAAGCAAACAGGACTGACTTTTTTTACCCTCACAGAATATTATTTCCTATTAAGGATTACTATGTTAAAGTACAGCACTTAGATTCGAGAAGTAATCTGTCTCTTGGCTTGGGAGGAGGAGGTTTATGAGGAGGGGTAAGAAATGATCTTTCTTTCCTTAGTCTATTCAGAGACACTTAGATTTTGAGCCTTAAAAAGAATGTTACCAGTCTCAGATGCTGCCTCTGAAGCAAATGGGCATGAGCTTAAGCATGAGTCTCAGCTGAGGGACATGAGTGCTGCTATTTGGAGGATTCAAGAACTTCACTTTCTGTTCAAGGCAAACCTGTCCAACAGAGACTGTTCCTCCTGGACTCTGCACCATTTGTTGCCCAAGGTAGTATGTAAGAGAAAACATGGATCTCACTGTTCTAGAAAATATAAAAAACCTCACAGGTATCCCACAGCAGCGACTCTTCTGTTTGTGCTCCAGACTTCAGACTTCATATTGTCAGCAAAAGTCCTCTGCTGGAAACAAGCTCGGGCAGGGAAAGACAAGATGAGCCACAGGAGCCAGGAAATGACCTTCAGTTTTGGCACTTCCAGGTCTAAACCCATGACAGACTGAAGGGACAGATGACACCATTGGTACTTTTGGTACTATTAATAATAACGACAGAGTTTTCCAAACAAAATTAGATCTGAGTGGTAAAAAGAAAGGTCTTTGATCCTCATCAGTTCAGGCAGTATAATGCACAGATGGAAGTAGATGCTAGAGGGGACAAACACACTCTTGGCTTTACAAAAGGTGTATCATGGCCAAGTAACTCAAAAGCTGCATTAGATAAGATAAAAAATTCTCTAGAAAACCAAAAAGAAGTATTGAGAGGTCAGGTTAGTATTTGATATAGCACCACATAGGAAATTATTAATTAAACTGGAGAAGATGGGGAACTTCATAGCATTTGTGAGGTTCGTGAGGCACAGGCTCAGGGAGATCAGCTCTGGGGGCTGCTGAAAAGAGAAGGTTTGGGCTGGAGGGAAGCCCGTAGTGAAGTCGTGCAAGGATTGGTCTTGGCACTGGCTTTATTTAGTGTTTTCATTAGTGATTTGGAAGCACATGAAGGAAATCTGCTCATAACACAAAGAGGCACTGCTAATAGAGAGGCGGACTGGGACAACATACAAGGAGAAGAACTGGATTACTGCATGAATGGGGCAGGAGAAATGGGATAAGGAAGCACAAAGTGCAAGTCCAAACTGGTACAGATTACCAGTGATCATCACTACTGTGGGTAAGTGCACAGGGGTTATAAATGTCAAAGGCGGACGGAGCAGTCTGGATACACAAATCTGTCACAGCAAGATGATTATCTGTCTAGGTGCTGCAGCCACAGAAAGCCATAAATTTAATGATTTCGTAAATCAAATCAATTTAGGCTTTTTTCAATAGAGGTTGTGGAAACCATGAATACTGTTATTCAAGGCCCTGGTAAAATACTAGTGCAAAACCTGGGATATTAGTCATTCATTTTCAGGAAAGATTAATTCAGGCTAGTATAGGTTTAGAGAATAGTTACTCACCAAGGGAGTGGAGAAATCTGATGTATGGGTGGAAGCTAAAAAGATTGGCTTCTTTATTCTGGCAGACTGAAGGTAGAGAGGGGATTGGACTTCTGCCAAATTAAAATAAACAGCAAATAGGGAAAATAGCTCTAAACCAGCTAAGAATGGAGTTATCGAAAGATTAAATGGCTATAAAACATCTATAAGCAAATTGAGAAGTAATTATTAAATCCAAAGTCCCATACGATGAAATTATGTGGAAAGAGCAGGACTGTTTAAAATACAATTTAAAATGTTGGCCCAGCAGTCTTTAGACTGTATCAGTAAAGCATTTCTTTTCTTTTAACCTTAAGCTTGACATTCTGTAGAAACACAGTTTGCACATATTTACTTAAAATATGCATTTTTAATATATAAGAAAAAAGATTTTTCTCTTGCCTGACAGCATGACACTGCTCTTGGTATTGCAGCAGCCTTCAATGGTCAAGAAGTGCAAGTACAGGGAAATGCTGTAGCCCCAGAATCACAGAATCACAGAATCACAGAATGTTGTAGATGGGAAGGGACCTCGAAAGATCATCTAGTCCAATCCCCCTGCCAGAGCAGGAACACCCAGATCAGATCACACAGGAACGCATCCAGGCGGGCTTTGAATGTCTCCAGACCCAGCTTGGATGCTTCTTCGGCTGCTGTGTGCATTGGCCAGCCACGGACCCAAAGATGCAAGAGGATGAAACACCCTCAGTCACTCTGGAGGTGGAACAAGCAGAGCCTGGTGGGCAGCTCCTAATTTTCCAAACCATTGAATGCCAGACTTTAAACCCCAAACACATGTGAACTTGAGGATTTCAGAAATTCATAACTTGGTCACATTATGGCAAATTTTCACAGCGATACAGGTCCTTGGGCTATCAGATTTCCAGTCCCTGCTTCCACAAAGCAGCTTCCCAGCAGAGCTGCTTGTAAAACACAGTGGAGCTACTAATGTGGACAAGAGATGTTCTTTCTCGGTCACAACACCAAAACGGATTTAACCAAAACTTTTCAAGAAAATGCCGGCCTTATCTAGATGTGTGCCATGAAACGCTTCAGCCTAAGTAGTTTTACGTTTTGCAACAACAAAAATTAAGAAAAACAGTATCTCACAGTAGGAAAAGAGTTGTTCATTCATAAGTATTGGAATAAATTATTTTTACAGAGATTAAGATTCCTTTCATAATACCACTCAGAAGCATTGGTATCACATTTTTATATGATTTATGATTAATTTATAAAATGGTAAAGTTGTTTATACTTTCATAGATGCACATTATATTTCAAACCTAGAGTTTTGGTCTCTGATTCGACAACATTCCATTGCTTAAACTTATTATCAAGTAAATAATAACCATACAGCAAACACACCCACTAAAAACTTACTCAAGGCCCATGGAGCTAAGAAAACAAAAAATCCATTCCATATTCAAATATTCCAAGTTTTGCATCAGCAACCCCTGCCTGTGCGGGACTACCCCGGTCTATGTGGATGTCCAGCCCGTGTGGGACTGGGGCTGTACTTGTAGCTGTCATATTCCAGCCACTGGGGAATTAGTCCACTGACAGCAGAAACAAGATCATGAGGTTTATGAAGAACAAGATGGAGAAACACAAATGAACTTTTAGGAAAACAGTTAACAGAGACCAAAACAACCTCTTTCCAGAAAAGTGTTTTAAGACATATTCTAAGCATATATTTAACCATGTTAAAATAATTTCTTAAAAAAAAATGTATGAATTGAGGCTTCTGTTACTTTTGAAGCTATTTAGTTCAGTTTTTAAACTATTTCAGAAAGCAAAAGGAGATAAATTCAAGATGAATGTTAATTGCATCTAACAGCTCAACTAGAAGAACTGGTTGAGCTTCATTTGCTGATTTTTTAAAAAATCATTCATTATATTGTTGTTTAGCATAACAGCACTTTGTAGTTTCAGATAAGATCAGAGATACACTGTGTTTTGTGTTGTGTCAAAGACACACAGAAACACAATTCCCGTCCTCAGACTGTAGAGCAAAGGAAACACTGCACATAAAATCCTGGCCCTGTGAAGTCAATGGGAGAAGAGAAACACTATCACTCTTTCTAGGTTTCAAAACAGAACAGCACATTTTTTTTTCTCCCCCCAAAAAAGAGATTTAATTTCTGTTTTCTTTGTGATTGAGCTATATTTGATTTGCAGATAGAAGGAGAAAAAAGTAATTTTCAAGGGCCACATAAAACTACAGAGTCATTCAACAGAACAATACTGAAAATGTAAAGCAAAGAAGTCTGTAAGCTGTGTGTGACAGTGAAGCACTTTCACATGGCTTGTGAAGAGTCATGGGTTTAAATGCACATCTGCTAAGTGATGTGTGCTTGCTATGTACTTGATATAATTGTGTTAGAGTTCCTCTGAGTGGGTGAGAGTCCATCAGGCATGGTTTCCTGCTTCCCAACAGCAGATGCCAATGAAAAACACAGCACGAGAAACTGGGTGGGTCTGGGGTGGTATTTCCACTGATACATCCCCCTAGACTCAGCAATCAGCAGTTTGCTTGTCCTACATGGAAAGTGGTGAGTTTGCCTGCTGGCATTTATGTCTTAGTATGAAATGTAAACATGGTTTACCCCCGCCAAAAAAAAGTGGCAAGTTCCTGGGTGAAGGATAAAATAGAGAGTGAAGGTCACTGAGTGTACGGTCCTTATCTGCACAGCAGCCTCCAGTGCTCCGGGAGCTCAAGCCTGGACTCGTTTGCATGTGTGCACTGTTACCCATGAACCGTGCATGGGATGTGTCTATCAAAAATCCACATATATGTATGGAAGATGGTCCTCTAGATGTTACCTTCTGCTGCACTTACACAAAAGAAATCTTTATTCCTTTACACAGGAGCTTATGCACACAATCTTCTCTTAAGCATATGCAATTTAAAAACTAAATCACAGTGGTTGCCTTCAGCAGCTATACTGAAACCAGTTTTAATCAGCTTATTAATTCTGAGTAATAGTACTTTATTCTACAAGTAACTTCACAGCTTCAGAAGAGTGAACTATGCTGTACGCAGTATAGAAGTCGTATACAAGTGCAAGTATTCTTACAGTTCAACAGTAAAACAAGTTACATATCTGCATGTAAAATGGTTTCTATTAAGCTAGAGAACAAACTGATGGTTTGGTTAATTCTAACTAAGTGACTGCATTGCTATGGCTTCACAGTTCCCAGCAGACCAAACATGAAACCTGCATTACATTGTGATTTATTGCCCCACTTGTTATAAAATGTCAGAAAGATTATTTGCAGAGAAAGCTTGCTAAAGCTCATTAAAAAATATGTATTTTAGTGCTAGGAAAGCTAAGCTGCCACCCAGGGTATGGGAAGCCCTGTGTCCAGAGAGGAGAATCATGCAGGAGGCTCTCGCAGGTTTGCCTGCAGCCAAGCTGGGCTCTTCAGGACATTTTCTTTTGACCCTTTGGTGTTCTCCAAGGGGTGAGGAGATGTGGACTGGCTCCTGGCTGTGTCACAGCTAGGTACTTCTTCTGATGCTTGGCAAGGCAGGATATATAGACCCTCAACCTTGCACTGCATACATGTAGGAGAACTTCAAGCTGGGACTTAGCAAACCAATGCACCTGGATGGGTGGGACACAAAGCTGAGCTCTTGCCCCTCTAGGTAGAAGAGGTCAGACCAAGTTGCAGTTGTGCCTGAGAACAAGAAGGTGAAACGTGGCCACCAGAGTGTGGCCTGAGGAACAGAAAGGTAGGAAATACGCAAGTTAAAATGAGAAGAAACACAATACTTTTAAAAGTGCTTATTTAATAACTGAATGGGAACAGAAAAATATTAAATAACTGTGTTAATTTATTATTTAGTTATGTTACAGCAGCCCATGTAATATTATCCAAATATTCTTACACAGTTGTTTTGGTTTTTTTTAATTTTACACAAAACCCCAGATGCTGATATTCTTTTGGGTACTGGATACAATATTAAGCAGTTTTGTATCACACAGGACATGATTGTGGACACCCTGTGGATAAAGGCTGGCGTGGGAGTAGAGGTCAGAACGGCAGATCAACAGTGGCTGTTCCATTGGAACAGTTCAGTTTTACTACTGAGCATAAAATGGGAAGAGAATCTTTGTCTGTGGCTCTACCATCCCTTCCTCTGGGATCAAGAGGGTACTTTTGGAGCACGTCTTTGAGTTGTTTCCATTTACACTGCTGAGGTTCCCATTGTGGAGCCCCTTTGCAGCACACACACTGGATTCCTTTTGGATTACGCTGACCTGGAAGGTGTCCTCCAAAAGTGCACCTAACATCCATCTGCTCCCGTGGGGCCAGACTAGTGCCAGTACCAAGTAAAGCCCCAGAAATTCCTACCAGGCCAATACTGGGTGCTTGGTGTCAACTGTTTTGCTCTGTCACCCTGCTGCATCACTCGCTTAATGCTCGTCACAGCCTCTATGTCATATACAGTCCTCTCTACACCTAGCAAGGTCCATCCTGAGGGTCAGTAGGAGTTATTTTAATCCCAAGTTCCCCCGACTGCAAGCCTCTTTCAGACTCCCACTGCTCCACTCGTGAGGAACACTCCCCCATCATTTCAGGAGCCTGAAACGTAGTGCAGAGCGTGTAGAAAATTAAGTCAATACCTCTTTTTTCTTCCCATTTTTAAGTGAGTGAAAATATAAGTCTGGAATGACTCTAAAACACCCACCGGGAACAGCCATGAGTCCGTGACCACCCAGTAGTGGAAAGTTGGGGTGTGAGTGTGGGGAGGCTGTTATAAATCTGGAACTGATTGCATTCACTTTAGTGCTTCCCTGCATGTTTGTTTCTATTTGCAATTTTCAATTCCTTTTTTTTTTTTTTATTTTTAGCTGGGCGTATTTTAATGCTTTAAATGAACAAATTGGTTTGTTTTCTAATTGCAACCAATAGCGATCATTAAAACCGCACCTATTAGGAGCATGTCAATTTTAAATAAAATCACTACATATAAACCACACAAAAAATACAAAACCATGTAAACACTGATGAGAGCTTGGGGTTCTGAATATAGATGTGAACTGGTTTTGTTACGGGATTAGGGTACTGAAAGTTTGGGGAGAATTTCAGGTTTCTGGGTGGGCTGTAGCAATTGATGGCTTTTTATCTGCAGACTGCTGCATTTGGCCAACACGTTCACTACACTCACTGAGTTTTGTCCTTTTATAGAGCTTCCCCCTACTTTATGCCATATTTTTTCAGTTTTTATTTCTTTCCAGGATCGTTTCCTCATTCATCCCTGGCACTACTGCAGTCTTTCTCAGCAAAAGAAATACCAACTGAAGCACAAACAAAAGCTGAAAAAACAGAGGCCCCAAATGGATAATCTCATAGATTATTCCATGATTAATTATCCCAGATTTATCAAATGCCACATCCAAATAAGGTCAGACATGTAATTGTAATCTTCCTCAAGACATGCAACCACCCCCTTGCACAAGCCTCGGTTTCTATCACAGAAAGTTTAAACTGACTTCCATCAATAACAAGAGAAAAAAAGAAATAATGTTGATACCTTCTGAGCTATGTATTCGACATCTCAAGGAGATCATTAGTGACTGACACCAATGATGTGCCTCAGACAAGAAGATGTCTCTTTTGTGCCTGTCCCTTACTGACATTCCTGTCGCATCCTATTCACCACCCTCGTGCAGTGATCCTCTCACACTTTGGATCAAAAAATTTCCATTGCTGGTTTATGCATAGTGCCATTTTGTTCTGTTTTCCACAGTTAGTTTTGTTTGTATTTTAATCAGTTGAATTAAAAGGTTATTCATAGCAGAATAGTCATCACTGCAATACATATATATATATAATTTTTTTTTTTTAATCTGTACCAGGTTGAATAGAATCTTTTTAATAGGTTATAAGCCCTATGCCCCAGAGGGAGACTCGCAAATCCACTTCATTTCCCTGATTTCACATTTAGGTCTCCACATTAGCTATAAATGTGTAAAACCACACGGAGGTAGTTCCTATTTACTACATAGCTGAGGAGGCACATGGCTCTTTTTTCTTTCACCATATGGCTGAAGTAACTCGCACACAAGCAATTTGTTCTGATTCAGCTGTTTC
>NW_010102960.1:18814-20246 GCF_000699245.1 Pterocles gutturalis
CAGAAGCAGGACTGGGAAATACACAGTATTCTCTTTCACTTCTGTGACAAGAGTTATACTTTTAATTAGCCCCTCTTAGTCTTCCAAGGGCAGCTTGTAAAAGTTTAATTCTCTATCTCAAGTCCCACTTGATAAGCCCATTTTTATGTGTATTTAGGGACCAGTTCTGAAAGTGTTTTCAGGTTTTTAGAAAAGTCAGTTCTTTGGCAAATTCTATTGAAGAAAAGAGTTTGGGATTTTCTTTTCTCCCAGTAGACTTGACTTATATGAAGCTTATTGAAGATATAGGGAGCAGGGGGTGTTGGTGAACATGCTACTTCCCTGAAATCTTAAGAGAACCAGCTGTTGGAAAGATCTTATACAATGTGTGTATATTATTTTAAATACCTGAAGGCCCAAGGTTTGTGCATTGGGAAGGAATAAAAAACTGGATCAACTAATAAGGGACAGGAAAAACCTGTAGATTAATGTATTCCCTGTTACTTGATTACACAACAGCATCATTAAAATCAAAGCAATTGGATTTACTAAAATCTGACAAGCAAAAAAGAAAAAAACTGAAAAGGTCCCTTTGAAAGAAATATTAGTTGATTAAAGAAACAGCATTTAAGTACATGCTTTGGCTAAAAATTATAACCAACATAAGAAACAGAGAAAAAGCATAGAACGTAAACCAGCACTATTAATTTGTAGCCACGCTCTGAAATTTTAAAATAACATCAGCTGAAATGAACATGGTGTTGCACATGTTTAGGAAGGGGGGACACAACATCCAAAGGACTTGTAAAACGTTTGGGGTTTGTAATTTAACATAATACATGGATATATTTGGTGATGCCTTAAAAAACTCAGCTCTAACACAGCATCCTGTCAGCAGTGCTATGGTTAAGAGCCTGTGAGAGAGCGTCCCTTTAATGTCATTGGCATGTCTTCAGCTTTCAGTTTAATATTTAAGCTGTTTCTAATTGTGTTCAGCTAAAACTTGGCATCTAGCTTATGGGCTTGGATGCAATTTTCATTTCAGTTAAAAAAAAAGGGGGCGGGGGGAAGAAACGAGGCAAAAATTTAATCTGTTCTGTTCACAGAGTTACTGAGTGGTAAACGAAGTAAAAGTTTCAGTGTTTTAGTCACTTTTCCCAAATTTGTCGAAGTGTGATTTCTTACCCTAAATATAATGCAATATAATGCAGTGTAATATAGTGCACACACGGATACATAGCCAAGAACTGATCAAAACACTCAACTTTGAACTTTCTGCAACAGACTTTAAGAAAACCAAATTCGGATCTCGTTCATGGGGGGAGGCGTGTGTGCTGATGACTAGAAAAGGAGCTCCGCACACGTTTCAGGAAATTGCATTAGCCTTCATCAACACCAGAAGACTAAAGTGAAAAGTCGATCTTGGAACCAAACCCTAATGTGGGTTTCAGGA
>NW_010102960.1:20258-40689 GCF_000699245.1 Pterocles gutturalis
CCCCACCCTGCTGACCCCCAGGGCACCCCTGCCAGAGCCAGCTGGCCTCCCTCACCCTCTCCTCGGCGATATACACGCTCCAGTCTTGCAGGGCTTTGGGGGAATGAAATGCCTCTGCCTAGCTCCAAAGAGACAATGGCATTACAGGAGAAAAAAAAATGTGGGAGAAAGAGTCAGTTTGTGATTGTTACAGCTGGAGCTGGCCCCACGGAGTTGGTGGCTGGGAAAAAGGTGTTCCTTCCTGCCCTCTCCCCTCCCACGGCTGCGGTGGTTGGTGGAACAGTCTTGCAGGGCTTTGGGGGAATGAAATGCCTCTGCCTAGCTCCAAAGAGACAATGGCATTACAGGAGAAAAAAAAATGTGGGAGAAAGAGTCAGTTTGTGATTGTTACAGCTGGAGCTGGCCCCACGGAGTTGGTGGCTGGGAAAAAGGTGTTCCTTCCTGCCCTCTCCCCTCCCACGGCTGCGGTGGTTGGTGGAAATGTGTCCTCTGCCATCTACAGACCGACCATCTTTCACTTCAGAAGAGCTGCTGCTGGAAAGACCCCTGTTGGAGGAACAGCCTGACTTATCTCGAAGCCAGAACGTGAGGCCACGGAGAGGAGCTCAGCAGAACAAGAGGCTTTCTCAGCACATTCAAGACAACGCTAGTCATCCAGCAAACCCTTTAAGGCAGCAGGAAAACAGGCATCCTTGGCTTCCTGGAGTTTGCCTAGACCTCGTGCTTCTTCCTGCCTTCCTTCAGAGGTCCCAGAATAGCAAATAAAAATATATTCTTGAATAGAAAGTGTATGGGGCTGTGGAGGCACAGCCCATAACCGAGGAGTGTGGTCGGCTCGTTGTTCAGGGAAGGAGGAGGACGCAGGCATCTCCCCACTAGACACCTGCGCTGATTTTGCTGATGGCAGGAATAGTGGCCTTTGGGCCATTTAATAAAAAATGATTAAGGATGAGACAGGACTGTGGCTATATTACTCATCCATTAACTGGCTACGCATGAGAACAGACATTTCTCCCCCTGAAGCAATATGACAATGGACATACAGTCTTTGCATGGGTGCTCTTTGTGTTGTCTAAGAGAATTGCACCTTAAAGATACAGCACAGCTTTTACCGTTTTTATGGCTTTCTCACAGCTTGGGTTTTGGTGCAGATTGTCGTGTTATAACAGAATCCTGTATTATGTCTACTGTAATGCTGACGTAATTTAGCATGAGTAGAGTTATCACAGGGAATACCAACTTGGTGTATAATTGCTTGCTTGACTGTTGCTAAATTTAATGCTAAGACTTTCTTGAGTACTCTACAATGAACTTACGGAAATGCACGGTCTGCCGTAGTAACTGTGAGAGCCGATTTAGTTCTAGCCTGAGCAAGGAGCAAGCACAGCATGCCCCTGAGATGGGCAGAAGATGACCTGTCCTAGCCCAAGGGTAATGCAATATAATATAAATTCTTTCATTAAGTGATTGGCAAGTTGATTTATGGCAATTTCTGATGGAGCTGCTCTAGCTTTAGGTATAATTTAAGTAGGTAGGCACATGGTGAAGTTTTTTAAGAGTGAGCCTGATGTTCCCCAAGGGAATTTTCAAAGTCCCAGGTGGCAGCGGGGTACTTGACTCCTGTTGACTCCAAACTTTAATCAGTTCCCATGTTTGCCAGCTGTAACTTTAAAGTTCTCCCCTCTAATTTCCTAGAGGCATGAGTGTTGTGGTTTTACACCAAAATCAGCAATGAGCAACGAGCAACTAAATGTTCCCGCTGAATGTAGTTGGGAGCTACAGTCTAGGCAGTTAGGTGCCTCAATGAGAACTCAGAAACATGCTCTTTCCAATCAGGACTTGCCTTTCAAGGGTGTTCACTCGATTACTTTCTCTCGCCTGGAGCATGTCCATAGTGACGGAGAGGGAGGGAGTTAATCAAAACCCACCGGGTTTTCCTGCAGAAATGTGGCTGACAAGCAATACTTTTCACCTAGTTTACCTAACCACTGCTATTAATGGTAACTGTTGTCATCAGCTGCACAGGACCATATTGACTATTTCACGATAGAAGGCAAACTGCTCAATAAATGACAGGTTCTGCTTTGTAAAGGAGAAGGAAAGGAGGAAGGGAAAAGAGACCATTAAAGACCTGCACTGTCCTGACGATAATGCTGTACATCACCTCAAAATCACTTGCAGGTGTACACGAGTCTCGCCACTCCTTCTAGCCCAATTTTTGTATGCAAGGTCATCCTCCTGGTGCTACCTTAGAAACTGGCCTTATTCTACAGAGGACATTGAATGATAACACTGCAAGTCAGCTGACTGCTGTGTCACAGAGCTGCTGCTTTCTACATTATCGCAACTGCCAGAGCTCTTACTGCTGCAGTTTTCTAGTCGCACTGCGGCAAAGCAGACACATAGAACCAGGCACAAAGCAGCATAGATTTTTTTTTTTTTTTTTAATTTTTGTCTTCTTAATACCAGGGGAATTTTCCTGGTGTTAGCGTAGGAACAGACACACAGCCTGGATGTGTTGGCTTCAGCCTGGCAGCGTTTTCAAGCTGAGCAGGGACTGCTCGGAGCTCTGTACCCACACTGCCTCTGAGGAAGAACGCCTGGTTTTCCACTTTGTGTACCAGGAGGGTTTTTTATTTTATGCCACGGTGATATACCTGCAGCCATAGGACAAAGGAGATGGTACCTGTCACCGTTTGTCCGACTGGGGCCTTTGCAGGGGTTCCACTGCCGAAGCTGTGCCAGCGTCCCAGGGTCGTATAGATTGGTGATACAGATTGCCGCAACCTCTTACATCAGTTAGAGCATAGCTCAAACAAGAAACCAGACTCTCTGACCTAAATCAATCCCAGTCCTTCTGGATACAGGGCAGCAGTTGACTAGCAATGACACAACCAGCCATCAAGTGGAGAGTCTCTGGGACTGCAATCTGTATCAGTTGGAGTCTGAGAGAACGAAACCCTTTCGGTTATCCAGTCGCTTCTCCTTCTTCTAATACTACGGTTACTACAACTACTACTACTACTTCTGTTTTTCTTGCCTGTAAGGAGCTACTGATTGCGCTTGGTCTCCGAGTGTACCTTTGTGTGGATTAGCCTGTCTATAACGCAGTCCTTAGCTGCTCCTGATGGAAATTGGGGCACGAAGTCAGCCTGCTTTAACAGTTGTTTCTTTCTGCGTGATGCTATGCAACTATAATGGGTTACACTGACAACAAAGGAACAAGCACAAAGCACCGCTTTCTTTGCTGGACTGTTACAGGAGCATAACACTTCTTCAATATGACTCCCTGGTCTCGTCTTTTTGCTGTGTTTGGGGTGTTTTTTTTTTTTTTTTTGGTTTTGTTTTGTTTTAATTCATCTAATCGAAGAGCCTAACAGACACCATCGTGGATGTGGTTTTTAATGATTTGGAAAAGACAGCCTGTGGAGACTGCGATTTGAGACAGCAAGACATTTAGGTTATTGCCAATTTGAAATACTTGGTTTGTGAAGCACAGCCCTAAGGGACGAGCTCAGTAACTGAGAATGAGATTGTAGATAAAGAAATAAAAATGACAAGCGTAATGGAGGCTCTGCAAAAGAGACTGTCAGAGAATCAGTTCATGGATGGCAATTTCACCAGTCTGAATCTGAATAATTCATAGATTGAAATTACCCTGCTTTCACCTTTCCATTTAAACCGGCATGATCTGAATCTCTAATAAATTTTCAAGATAAAGTAAAATGCCAATTTGAATCTGAAGAGCTTTTAAAACCAGATGCTGCACCCTGAATCTTTCGATACCTTTCACAATTATCCTGTGAGAACCGCACTTCATCACGAAGCACCATTACCAGTGAAAATTACTGTGATTACAATAGCAACAATAGAATACCATCAAATGATCTCTCATTTACCTAATTTACCAAGGCTGACTGTGTGCCCATTGTGTTTCACTACGTCTGGCATTGGATCAATATCACAGTGGAACAAAAAAATGCCTTAGTGTGTGCTTCTTTTTTTTTTTTTTGGTACCTTTAACTTTGACAGCAGCACAGGAAAAATCTATCTACCGTTCAATGTTTTTACAGCCAATCTACATGCCTGCTGGAGGATCTGACTGATTCTCCATCATTTTCTTTAGGTCCTGGGTACGGGATGTCATTGTGTTACTAATTTGTTTATAACGTATCCTCATGCACAAAGACTGCAGCAGATGAGTAGCAGCAGAGGGACCCTGCGACTGCTGCTGCAGGAGCAGCGCTCTCGCAGGGGAAGCCAAAACGAGTTCGGTGCCTTATGTGAATAATTATTCACGTCTGAGTTACAAATGCTTTCTAGCATCACCGGTCTTGGTTGTACTACATGAAAAATATATGCAAAAGCCATGGTCAAGAAATAACAATGGTGTGTAATGCTAACAACAATTTTCCCCTACGCAGCAATTAGCGTGTGGTTGTGAGAGCCAGGCTGGGACTCCTTCTGTAGATGTGGGTATGTAGTAGCTATGCATGCACATACATCAATGTAAAGATACCCTACTTTGTGAATAGGTGCCACTCGCTGAAAGTAACAACTTTTTTCTGACAAGCCAGGTGCAGTGTTTTTGCCACAATCTGCTGGGTTGTAACAAATCCCTGTTTTGGAGGTGTAACTCTATAGGATGAGGCATGGCTTCTGGAACAGTAAGTACCGTTGATGCAGTATGTTGCTGCCTATAGCTATGCTACAGAGGAGCATTTTAAGCATAGTTTGAGTCCTTGTAGCATGACTACAATGTGGAGAAGTGAGAAACATATACAGAAGGCTAGAAACAGGCATTCTTCACGGAGACGACTGTATCTGCTGTCTGTATGTGAGTTGTGCACTTCAGGCTTGTTTTTCATTTTATAACCAGATTTACTCTGCCTTCAGGGAATATTTTCTAAAGAAGGAAGGTAAGCAGTATTTCTTCTTATTTATATGGCTTGTGTTGTATTTCTTTTGGGGAAAATGCATGTTTATAGCCCATAGTTACATAATACAGCATGATCTCTTGACATCTAATTAACTGTTTCAGCATTTGTTCACGTTAAAACTGGACAAGAAAGCATTTGTAAAATATGGCTTTTTATTCAAAATACATTTTGTAGAAGTGCTACAGAGAAAGAATTTAAAGATTAGGTTTTTATTCAGCTTTGACTCTTTAATGTTATTAAATTAGAGCCTATTCTAGCTAAATAATAATGTTCTTGAAACCTTTGGATTTTGGATATTTTGTCTTCTTTAAACACAATTTATTGTACTTCTAAATTTCCTGTATATGAGTGGAGACTGTTTTCTAGAGGTAGAAGAGGCAGAAGGTGTTACAGCTTGAGCTGTGATAACAAAGGAATTTGAAAAGGCTCAAAATATGCTTATACAAAAAATCTTGAATTTTAAATTATTCAGTAATGTGATTTAGCAAACTGTTTTTCTTAGACAACATACTCTCAAGTTACTACACTATCTGGAATTAATTACTCCATTCAGTGCTGTATTTATATTCTTAATTTTCATATGGTATTCAAAACTTAACAAAGAAAAAAATCCTTGTACAGAGCAAAGACTGAAACGCTGGTGAAATTGTAAAACCTACATCCTGTTATTGTGATAAGCAAATCAAGAGATTCAGATCAAACTTTTCTGAACAGAATTGGGTGTTCTGGCTTAACTGTTTTATGATGAGCATTTAATGTTTTTTCTGTACACAAATATAACACATACTCATATACCTACTAGACTGCAAGGATTGTGCAAACAGGACTGTGAATGTTCTGCAAAATACCATAAAAATACCTGGTAGCATTTATATTATTATTATTACTACCATAATCTTCTAGTATTATATACTGTTTTGAAATCATGGTCTGTTATCCATTTTGATTCTGTAGAGTATCTGCACTCATGGTTTTTTTTGCAAATGTTTTTTTAACCAGAATTATCTGCTGCAATAGTCTGTAGAAGGCGGCTGGCCATGGGGAGCTAGATGTCCTCATTAACAACTGCAAAGCAGATCTAATGGGGCCTTTAAATTCTGTCGAAGTTTCCATTTAAGTGCCCGATCTGAGGATCCACTCTGGAGCCCTCTAACTTCCTTTGTGTTTGTATTATTGAATATTTAATGTGCCACTGGCTTTCTCCCACTGCTCCATACTGGCCTGATGTTTCAAAATACGCAGTGCTGGACAGGCCCGATGCTGTGTCTCCATGTAAGTCGCTGCAGTAGTTGCCAGAGGATGTTATGACAGTGCCCTCAGGAGGTGAGGTTATCGGTGGGACTCTGTTATGAAGTACTCTGAAAAAGTTGGAAAACCTCAGGATGTAAACTCTGCCTTTTGGGCTGGTGTGTGTTCCAAAGAAGGCAGGGTTACGGTCTGACAGCAGGATATAGTGCACATGCAAATGGGAAAAAAAGCAACAAAACCTTTTCAACCACAGGATGATGAAATGAAGATTAGCAATATTACCTCATAAAAAGCGCTAAAATATAGTCAACTGTATCATCCATGTATTCTCTGAGATGGCAGTAGCTAATCAGGTGCAGCTACAGCTGAATCATTTAAGATGTATAATTGTATGTGCCAAAATAAACAGCAGGTCGAGCAATATTAAACTTCTAATGTCAAGCCACTAATTTTAGCAATAGTGATTCAACAGTTAATCTACATTATATCATAAGATGTATGAGTCTGGTTTCAGGCTTACGTTTTTCACTGTTTCACTTGTCTATAAACGAGTCTGCAATGGCAAAGTAAGGGCCAAAACACTTCTTTACATGACTTTCCAATTAAACACAATTTTTCACTTGAGTAAAACTCCTTCTATGCATCTGGTGGACCCATGCCCTCATCTGCAGCTAGACAGTGATCGTGATGTGGTTGCACATGTGAAAAACATACTGGAGCCCATTCTGCTACCACTGAAGCTAACAGCAAGGCTCCCTGGGCCATCAACATAAGAGATGGATTAATTAATTTCCATCCATTACAGCCTCTCTGTAAAAAGTTGCTGCTGGCTTTTTTTTTCTTTTGATTATAAAACTCCAGTATAGTCGATACAATGTTGAACAGAAGATGCTTTCTGTTCACCAGGACACACGACCTGAGCTAAACATACACTGAAAACAGCAACTCAGGATGGGTTTATTTGAAAATTGAAGGGACCTTCTTGCCTGTGGTTTTGTTGATAACATTTGTGCTCACTCTCTTGTCAATTCTGCATTCTCATCAGCTGCTATAAGATCCACAAGTTCTGATCTGTAATGGTTGTATCTATGTGGACAAGAGCCCTGAGGACAGGAGGGTCTGTTGTGGGTTTGGGTTTTTTTTTCCCCCCCTCACTGTACAGTTGCTTTGCATTAATTGCAACTGCCTATGGAAATGTGATCCCCTAAGAATGCAGAGAAATGCATGGTTGATAAGTATGTATGAAGTACCTCTAGATTCCTCTGCACTCTGGCTTCTATTACCATTATTCCCAGACAAAAATCTTAGGTGTAAAGTAAGGCTGAAGTAACTTGAAAGCAACATTTCCAAACCAACTATTTCAATGCAGGAAACTCAGAGTTAAACTGAAGAAAATGCAAATGACTTCATAAATACAATTAAAATACCTAAGCAGCTTGCTTCCTTTTTGATGCCATGTGATAACCGCAGGATGTGACAGAGGTCAACGATTTTGCCACAACCAAAAACCACCTTTGGCTTTAAAAGTATTTGCATCACGTTTCACAGCATCAGTTCAGTTTCTTTACGGACTATAAACATACACCTGCTCTGTGCTTTTAGCCGCACAACTGTAACGTAACCAAAAGTTCTGAAAATTGAATGATTTCTGACCAACCGAAAGGGGGAAATGAATTCTGAAACAGGGATTGCAGTGCAGGTAATGGGTTTCCCAGGTCTCATGCCAACAGAGCTTCCTGTTGGGGGTTGTCTAGATCAGGTTAAAATCCTCATTGCATTAGAATTTGTCTTAATGAACACAAAGTTAAAAATGAGTGGGAATTCAAAATACGGCCCCATTCATACCTGAAAACTTGCCCCCCCTTTTTTTTTTTTTTTTTTTTTAAACTACATTTGGTACTATTTCTGCCATATCCTGACTCAAAGATTACCAGGCACTTTTATCCAAAAGCATATTTGCAACCATATAGCTCATTCGTGGCTAGTCATGCATAGCCAAGCGTACAGAATGAATTATCACCTGTTTAAAATACAAAATTGGGAAATGCTGTTAAAATGGAGAAAAAAAAAATGGTAGACTGTAGGATTGCCACTGTACTGTTCACTTATACTCAGAATGTCATGGAGATTGTGCAGAAGTGAATGTACAGTTAAATTATATGCAGTTAAAATCAGTTCAAAAGAAAAACCTTTTCTCATACTCACCCATTTCTGTCTCGTCCGCCTCCAATGTTCATTCAAAAACCATCTCCAGTGGCACAACAGTCACAGCAACTGGCTGCTCCTCTGACCAGCAGGTAGGAAGTGGTGGTAAGAAGCTTCACTGAGAATGGGAAATGGATGGGATCCCACATCCTTCACTCCTAATGGCAATGCCCTGGTTGGCAGCGCTAGGAGAGAGGGAGGTATGCAGAGAGACCTTGAGGATGGTCTATAGGCTACATACTTCTGTCTCCTTTACCAAAACAAGACCAGAAAAACGTCATTGTTAAGTAATTAAAGAACAGTAGGAACATCTTTAGTTTCTACATTTTCACAGACAGCTCTTCCAGAAAATTGTCATATTTGTAGCTAGCTGGAGTGCCATGTATCGAAACTCCAAGTCATCCAGAAAATTTACCTTGTCAATCAATATTGTGACTCAGGGAATGCAGTTCCCATAATCCAGTACACTACAATGATGTTTCTTCACGTACATATACACAGACCCAGCATTACTCTTCAAAAACAGTTTTAAGGCCTTTTTATTTCCATGTAAATGTAGCTACCTCTGCCACGTCACCTGTAATGGCTGTAAGTTGGTCATATATTTCATATGAGCTTAAGCAGCTACATCCCATTTAAAATGGCAAGCCAAAACGGTATTTTCACCTTTACTTTGAGTGATACAGCACGGCCTGTATTATGCAGAGAATTAATATGGATTATTGCAATTCCTTTTAAAAAAAGTATTTCTTCATACCTTGTCTGTATTAAATTTATCACTCACCTTTTCATGAGGGCTGCCTCTGTCTTTGGCAATCTGATGGGCTTGATCTGGTTAGGAATTGCTTACAGTTTCAGCTTTTTTGGTATTCTGAGTTTGCTTTATTATATTTAGGGGTTGGAGTGCATCCTTTCCTCTGCCACAGACCTTGATCCTAGGCAATTACTTTAAACAAATTCTTTAATGATATGCACTTCATCTTCCAAATGCCTGACAGTTGTGTGCAACTTGAAGTGCTGAGCCCTTGCGATGGTATCTGGAATCCACAGGAGTATGCATAGAACGGATTTCTCTGTAAAGGAATAGAAAACATACCTTTCTGTTACTTCAGATTGTTCACCCCAATTTAGACAATACTTGTGACATTAATCTCTGCATCTTTATTTTATTTTTGTATATAAGACTCTCTAAACACAATTCTTTCATCTTATAGGGCACTTAATGAAAATAATTGTATTAATAAATGTGAGTCAGATAATGAATAGATAAGTGTCAGGGGAAAATCTTGCTGGAGATTAGTGCTGTGTGGTAAATTAGGATCAGGCTCCTCAGGAAATGAGGACAAGAAGACTGAATTGCTGCTCATTGAGAGCTGTGAGCACAGAGTAAGTTTTGTGCCCCATGCTGTTGGTTCTACTGTCCAGCTCAGCATTTCCCCATTTGGGAAAGCAACCTTCTTGTCACGATCTCTCTGCCCAATCCAGCTCCCTTTCCCCAGGCTTCCCACTCCTCTCCTAACAGCTTTCCATCCCTACCACTTCCCACCCTAGGTCCCAGTCTTTAGCCAGTCAATCCTAATCCTCTCCAAATAGCCTCTTCTTTGCTGACCCACTTTACCCTCCCCTTCCTGCCCTCCCGTTGAGCTTTTGCTTCCAGTTGCTTGGCATCAGGCTGGTTCTTTATTGTTCCAGTCTGGCTTTCAAAGTGTAGGCAGCTCCAAGCACCCAAATGTGGGTGGATTTTTGCAGAGAGCAATAGGCACGTCTCCTTTGTCATCATGGGCCCCTCACCACAAGAAGGACATTGAGGGGCTGGAGCAGGTCCAGAGAAGGGCAACGAAGCTGGGGAAGGGTCTGGAGCACAGGGCTGACGAGGAGCGGCTGAGGGAGCTGGGGGGGTTCAGTCTGGAGAAGAGGAGGCTGAGAGGAGACCTCATCACTCTCTACAACTGCCTGAAAGGAGGGTGCAGTGAGGTGGGTTCTGGGCTCTGCTCTAAAGTAACAAGTGATGGGACAAGAGGAAACGGCCTCAAGTTGCACCAGGGGAGGTTTAGGCTGGATATTAGAAAAAATTTCTTCACTGCAAGGGTGATGAGGCATTGGAACAGGCTGCCCAGGGAAGTGGTGGAGTCACCATCCCTGGAGGGGTTCAAGAAACATGTAGATGTGGTGCTTCGGGACATGGCTTAGTGGGTTAGGTGGTGTTGGGTTGATGTTGGACTTGAGGTCTTTTCCAGCCTTAATGATTCTATGAGACCATGATTCTATGAGTCTATGATTCTATATTTATTAGCTATTAACAGTGAGACTATTACAAGCATCAGAGGCTGTGCAAGAAAACCTTAAGTGCTTTAATATTGGGTCTCTAGGCTAAACTCATGACTGCAATCTCAGCAAATTCTTTCTGTGTTTGTGGAAATTGGTTTCATAACATTTTCCTTGTTTTCTTTGAACACCCTTCCTGAATTTTAAGTTATTCTTCTAACTCGAATATGTTTGGTTTATGTTTGCTTCTTTCTTTCTGATACTCAGATCCCATCTTTCCATGGTGATCATAATTTTTTCTTCTTTTTCCTAATACTGTTTTAGACTACAGCAAATGCTCATCTGAGGAACTCAGGAGCTGAATTTGGCCAAACTGGTATAAACAAATAGGCAGATATTTTTCAGCTATCTCCCATTGCTGTTCACACATGCTGATAAAACTGCTGTCTAGACCTTTAAAGACTACAAGAGGACAAGGTAAAACAAAAGTAGTAGAAAGATACACTATAAACCCCAAGATAATTAGCATGCGACAAATAGCATCTTTCCCTTAAAAAGAATAAGCTTCCAACCACTGAAGTACAAGGTGACACCTATTTACCAAGTTAAATTGTTTTCTTGTTGCAAAGCACAAACGTAATTACAGAGATCATTTACATATGGATGGCATTTGCTAAACCAATTTTTCTAACACTGTATGCACACATATGACTGAATTTCAATTTTTTTTTTTTTTTTTTTACCCCATGCTTTTAGAAAATAGGCAAACATAATGCTGGAAAACTATCTCCTGGGTGATCAAAATGCAGTGCCTTACATAGGAACTATGCCTGTAGCATTTTCCATTAACTTAACAATCCTCATTATTAAATAGCTTGAGTTGTTATTTTTTTTTGTCCCTGCTATTTGTACTAAAAAGCTACTCTAGAACCTCACCACTTTTATGGTAAGAAACATTCAAATTACCAGCCTAAATTTATTCATGGCCAAATTACACCCATTTGTTCCTGTGCCAGCATTGTCTGCTAGAGTAAATAGTTCTTTTCCCTGTCTACTGTTTACCACACTATTGTGTTTTTAGAGAACAATTATTTCCTGTATCAGCTTTTGTTTCTGCTAGACTAAACAAGTAAAAATTTTGTAGCCTTGGTCTTAACTTCTCTCTGGTAATCTCTGCAGCTCTTTTCTTTACCTGTTTCATCTTCCATGACCACGATGAAAAAAGTCCATGGGATATCTCTCAGGTGCCTTAAGCAATGGCAGAGGTATTTTCCTTTTCTCAGCTAAGAAATAGTTTAACTGGTTCGTCCCTGGATGGCATTTACTTTTTCAAGGTTGGATCCCACTGGCAACTTCATAATGCTGCAGTCAGCTTACATGCCTGCCTAGATCCATCTCCTATGTTGTTCAAAACTGATATGCTCCTAGTTTATAGCAGATTTTTTTTTTTTACTTAATCCCCAAGTGCATGTCTCCGCTGTCAACACCACACATTTAAGAGTGAGTTTAGCAGTGCGTGTTTTTAATGTGCTTTTTTCCAAAGGTAACACACGTTTTGGATAAATTGATGCTAAAAATAACAGAAAAATAAAAAGGAGTAACGCTGGGAGACAAAGGGAGATCCTTAGCACACTGACAGCACCAGGCACGACTTTTTAAGGAATAAGACATTTTCAGAATTGCTTCACTATAATGAGATGGAATGTAATGTTTCAAGAGTGCTATGGTGTGTGCAGTACCTCAGGAACTTTTTTTTTTTTTTTTCTTTGGTGTCTTGTATACTCATAGCTGCTTGAATTGAAAAGTTTCTTGGATGCATTAGAGCAGGAGTTCCCAAAGCGTGGGGGAACATCCAGCTCACCACCTCCTCCCCAGAGAAGCTGAGGAAAAAGCTTCTGGGTTGCATTTGCTGCCCAAACAGCCAAATTTATTTTCTGGTGTATATCTGAAGGTCGGCACGCAGCTGGCAGCTACTACATCCACCAGAGTAATAGAAAACAATGGTCACATCTAAAGCAAATTAATTTGGAGAAGCTCTCCAAATTAAGAGTGCTCTGTAGTAGAAGTATTATTCACAAGCCATTTCCTAGAAATCACATAACTATAGATGTGTGTTTTGACTTGGTTTTGCTTATTTTTTAAAGTTGGCAGAATAATTAAAGACTTGAGACTCTACAGAGTCTGTATCTTTGAAGCAGCAGTGCAATATTGTCTTTACATGAGTGTTTTCAAATAATTCGCATTATTCCATCAATACTTCTAGAGTTGTTCATGGCAAAACTACCTGGTTGCAAAGGTTCCATTTTAAGGGTCATACATTTTGGAATGATAAATTCATAACTCTTAGGTTTTAAAAGACTTTGACATTTTCAGAAGCATCTTAATGATTTTGGACTGCAAGTTCAACTAGCTAGGAATTTGTAGACTTTAAGTCCTTAAGAAAAGGATTGAAATTTCCCTCTTTTGTTGTGGAAGACAGAAATTTATAAAACATTTTTACTTGTATAATTATAGACAGCAGAAGACTAGTGTATTCCCACACTTATCAGTAAGAGCTTCACCATTTATTAGAAAGATGAACTAGGTTTTTGAGGGATTTTTTTACAGGGAGAAATGTTAATATTTTTAAAATAATGTGATTTTTTTTCTTTTTTTAAATTTTGCATTAGAGTGCTGTAATGAGAACATTTATTCAAGAGAGTTACCTGCTAGGGCATGCAGCCTTATAGAATTGTTGAATAATCTTTAAATTCGATAGGAATCTGATTATTGGGATGGAAATCTGTACCTATTCAGGATTATTTTATTAAGTTATTAAAAGGTAGTTTTACTTAATGTGCCCTGCTTGACTGTTGCTATATAATACCTTCTTTGATGTTGAAGTGGTTAAGTGAACATTATTAGTAATGCTTAATATGTTGTACTCTGTTTAGGGCATCCCTGTGGAGCTGATAGCTGTGGACTAATGACTGGTATACTAAGCGGGTAAGCTTTGAGCGTCTTTCAGTGGTAACGTGATGACTTTCGTCAAAGGAGGAAGAAGTCGTGATATTTTTTATTTTGTTAAGCTGAGTTTGGAAGGCTTTGATTTTATAAATCCCAAGATCTGCAACTCAAGTAAACCTAGCATATGCAAATAGAGGTTTCAGAAAATAAATGAATTAATATTTCTGTCAGAAGAGTTTATTTCTCTTGACCCATAAGTCACTGTCTGGTTAGAAATATTTAAGACAAGTTCAGACATCAGAAACTTGCAGGCCTGCACTGCAGCAGGGGGCAAGCAAATGATCATTCTGACTTGACAAGATTAATTTTAAAGCTGTTCTTTCCCCTAACTCGCCTCTTTCTTTTTTGCTAGTTGTAGTTAGTAAAAGTATTTGTAGGACTGGGACAAAGCTTTGTGATTAGTTTCTTCTCTTTAGACAACGATGGACTTAGGGTGTTGCTAAAGGAAATGGATTTGCAAAGAGAAACATGTCACTGAAAGAAAAAACATGTAGCGGATGGTAACAGTATCCTCCCGATTTTAATCTGGCAGAGGTGTTAGGCCAATTAAGAAAGAATTAACCTACACATGACGGATACCAGTCACATCACTGCTTAATATACAGCTGGAGGTTACACAGAACCACAGAGGTGATTAAAGCATCGCAAGAACATCAACAGAAGAGAAATAAAACACAGTCGCATGCAAGTATAGTGTGTTTTGCAGGTAAACATGGTATACTTGTTTGACAAGTTGTTCTTTTATGGGTTATAATTTTGCCATTGATACAGATTCTATACAGAGAATACTTGTTAAGTTACATAAATTGCTTGGGGGGAGGTCAGTGAAGAGCAGGGAATCACCCTCCAGCAGTTATTTATATGGGCAATGCTTGCATTATTCTCTTAATATAAAATAATTATTTTTCTTTTTGTGCAGTACCTTCTGGTGCCATTTTGAAGTGAAAATCAGTAATGTTTCCAAGCTAAGAAAATTTATGTTTCTACGAGAAGCTGGCCTCATCAGTAAATTAATACACAATACTGTTTGACATCTACATGAAGAAGCATTCAGAAAATATTTTCTATGTAAAATGGAGGGAGCTTTTTTCTCAGTTATTTTCTCTCTGTTTCTTGTGTTGTGTTAGATTTTTTTGGGGCTCTGCCTCAGGGTGATATAGACCTGTTGTTTTCTAAAAGAAGATTTATTAGCATGGAGACATAGAGAAAATGTTGTGTTTAAGCATACATTTTTTTGGTCGTCTTCTCCACATTTTTATACTACTCCCATTTCTTTGTACACCCAAGTAACATAAATCTGTTAGACCACCTAATTAGATACCTCAGCACCGTAACATCGGTGAGATTAATCTGTTTTAAGAGAAGAGGGTGAAGATACATGTACAGCAGAAGGATATGATAAGTTTCAATTTCATGTTGTAAGGAGTGCCATGTTGATTCAAGAGCAAAATTTGGAAAAAATTTCACTCCAGGAATTAGGATGCTGTGGTGTCATGCAGGCTAACGAGGGCATGTGGCAGGTGATGGGACCAACCCCCGTGCCTTGCTCCAGTGCTGGCTTCTGCTTCCCCTTGGGTCTGAGATGGGAGTGGTTTCAAATAACAGAGGCTACGATATTAGGCTGTTGGCAATTTTTTTTTTCTTCTTCAAAGCAGTTTAATACTTAGTGCAACTCTATAGCTCGTGAGGATTTTCCTGTCTTTCAAGTAACTCCTTAAAATCAGGTGTTCGAGGGCATATCTTAACTTGTGGAGATGACTGGAGCATTGTACGTGATTAGTTGTTGACTTGTGGATTAACTGCAGATAAGGCAGTATGTGTATTGTGCACGGTACATGGACGTGACTATTGAAATGATACAGCAGGTCCAAATGTGCTTACACATTCACTACTTGCACATTTCCTACTTTATGCACAGAACTACAAACAGCAGGGCTGGTTTAGGATCTTAACAGAGCAAGCCGTCCCAGGTGGAGCTGGGAAGTGAAGGAAACTGTGAGCCAAACAGCAGTAATGCAGGAGCCATAAGGAGATGCTGTGGCACATGGAAGTTTAGAATATCATAGGTTACTATAACTATTAAAGAAACAGGAAATAAAAAAGATTCCTCCCTTACAGCCACTTTATATAGGTGTATAAGACATCTGTAAAATGGTGGAGTTGAAAGGGAGATAAGGCTGCTCATACTCTGCCCTCAAGCTGGATGTGGGTTACTCCCTTTCAGGTGTGTGGTCTAAGCTTCAGGTGATGGGAGTGGTTCCATGGTTTTTGGAGTTTTTCTTCTTTTTTCATCTTCCTCCTGGCGTTATCACTCTGCTTTCTCATGAATGGTGTCACTAGCAAAGCATTAACCAGATGTCTCAGCAGGACTGTTCTCATTTTGCTGCCATAGTATATGCTTACCCTGGGCCACCTTTCTTTTTTTCCTTTTTTTTTTTTTTTTTTTTTAGCATTTTGCATTATATGTTTTTCCCCCAATCTGAGTTTCAAAGGAACAATCTGTTCATCTTAAAAACAATATCAGAAACAAGAGAGAAGTAAAAACTTACCCTTACAAATCACTTGCAAGTTCACCTCCAAACTGGACGTTAGCTGCTTCTTCCTTCCAATCCTGCTACTCTATTTTCAGCTTTGTTGAGTCTTTGCAAGCTTTGTGTCACTTCCAGAGTCCTGGAAAGTGGGTTATTATAAATAAGAATAGATTCTTAGAGACTTTCAGCGTGAGCATCGGGGTTGAAAGTCCTTTTAACAAATACAATCAGTTTAATTAAGAAAAAAAGAATCTTCTGAACCATTCTGCATTAGCAGCAGCACAAAAAAACCCCCAGGTGCTCAACCAAAAGGAAAACTGCAAAACCACTTGCTACTTAAAAGTACAAAAAGTTAACAGAAAGGGTACTTTTTTTAGTAATGTGTGTGAGTACTATACCTGTGAATGTTGAATACACATTCCCTTAAAATCTTCTAGTAAGGAAGTAAAATATCTGTTTGCATTTTACTCTCACACTTAGGTTTATGAAGATAACATATGTATCTTTTTGTATCCTGATCCATTGCCTTGCCTCTGCCTCAGCCTGTCTAAGGTGTAGGAATATTGACTGTTTAATATACATCCTGCGGTGTATTATTGCTTACTTCAAGCAGAATACTGCATGACCTTGTTTTTTCTGTTAATTATATTTTTCCCTTGTAGGAAAGTAAGTTTACTCATTCTGAATCGTGCCAAACCGCATAATCTGGAAAGGAATATTGTGGCTCTACTTGGAAAGTACTAACTGGGCTTCAGCCATCACTGGGAAAGCTGTATAGTCTTTTATTATTTTCACTGGCCAAATGCCCTTTGTTACCACATTAACAGCTTCCCTATGGTGCCTGTAACTTTGATATTATTTTCACTTTTACGCTAAATTTGACCAGATGAAAGACACAAACCCTCCAATTTTGAAATAAAAAAAAAATAGCATGCTTTGTTAATCCTGTATTTCAGAGGGAAAGCCTGTGAAAATGATAACCTATGTCTGCTGGCCAAAGTTTTTGTTCAGTAAACCCATCCTGCCAGCTGTTCTCATTGGCAAGAGGAAAGATAATATTTTGGTCTCTAATTTCTCCATTTTAGAGCAGAAGTCTTGCTTGTGTCATCATTTAAATCATGGATGTTAACATCAGTCTGGCAAACGATATTGTACTTTATAAAAAAAAAGTTTGGATGGTATCACTGCACTGTTGCAATAAGGCTCTTTTAGACTATTAAATACAGCTTAAGTCACTTACTGACTACGAACTATTGCAGGTGCTCTGGGCTGTGCTGCTGAAGAAGTGCTGTGAAAGTCCTAAAGAAGACATCAAAGCAGATATCCAGGTGCCTTTTAGTCTGACGTCATTGGGAGCTAACAATGCAAAAGACCTCAAGAGACTGGGCTCTCGCTCATGTGCCTTTGGTTTTCATCTCACGAGGCAGGCTGGACGAGGATCAGGAAACTGTAACTTAGGTCCGGTCCTTAGCAAACGAGGAGGGATGGCCTCCAGCAGGAGACAGGAACACTGGCATTTTTAAGAGACAAAAAAGCGGTCACCTAAAGCTCTAGGCTTAGCCAGATAGACTTCCCACACGGAGAGTATCCGACTCAAAACGTGGACAGGGAATGTTCTCTCTCCAGCTTGATCTCTGACTGCAGGCTTTAATCTATGCTGAAACGGTGTTCTCATCATGTTTAAGAACACTTAAGAATGTCTTTCTCAATTTCCAGGTAACCTGAAGCCTGAGTGGTTACAGGCGTATTGGATCCCACACCTTGGCAGAGGGTTGTTTCTGCACGTGTTCTGGGACGGCTCAGCACTAAAGACTTACAAGGAAGAAAAAAAAAATCTTGATTACGCAACAATTTGATTTGTTTGGATCCCTTGAAGTTCTCAAGGATTTCTTAAAATCCTCAAGGGGTGAGACAACCAAATTGATCAGGAAGGTTGGTTTCAAGTCTTGGCTTGTCTAGACATAAAATCTCTTTCACTAAAATGGAGCACGGGGGAAGATAAGGAAGTCTTTTAAAACAAGAATTTCATTCATTTGTGCATTACTGTAATTATACTGCCGTCTGAAATGCTCTGAGGTTGATGGTGCTTGTTACCTTCCCAGTATGTTTCACAACAGGGACAGCACAACCTTGCACCGCCCCAAAACAGAACTGAGCTTTTCCACCTCTTAAAGCTGTCTTAGGCAACTCAGTGGACACTGTAACGGCTCCTTTATAGCCCTCTACTTGTACTTGATAGCGTAGGGCACATTCCAAGAAAAATGGGGACAGTTCCTGGGTTTTGCCTACTTACCACTGTTGTAACAGCTTGACGTAAAAGCTGATAACAAAATAGATGGTGCATTTTGTTAGCAGGGCCCAGCCCAACAACTGCATTAATAATTTTGCAATTATACTAGGGATGCGAGTTTTCTTTTAAATACATTTACCCTGGCATCTCCAATATGCGAATTTAGGGGAAAAAAAAAAGAAAAGTATTTTTTCAAGTTTTAATTTCCTGCAGAAACATTCAATAATTCACTGCCTTTTCCTTTCCTTCGGGATAGCTCTCATTGCTGCAGATGCAGCTACAAGTCCTTACCCTTTCCCTGAAGTTTTCTTGCCGGCTGAACTGCCAGAGCCTCTCAGGGTACATCTAAGGTAAGGTAAATCCATTAATCAAGTGCAAAAACACTAGGGAAATATATTTTAAAATGACACATACATTTTGGTAGCACTCCCAAAAGTGCTTTTTGCACTTAGTATGCCCCATGCAATGGCCTACCCAGTTATCATATGTCTCTAGGTCATTATTAACGTGTACTGCAGTTTCACAAAGGAGTTCAGGAGGGTACTTGTCCCGGAGAGCTTGGTCAGAGGGAAACTGTAAACCCCAGCCTCTCTGGAAGGCCGGAATTCCTATGCTCCCGCCCCAAAATACTGCAGCAGGTGGCTGAGCACCCCACGTAATGTCATCCCAGGCAGCACACAACACAGCGGCTGCTGAGGCATCGCCAGGTTAAGTTACTGACACTCTCCAGCTGCCAGTTGGGTGGAAGAACTTGAACACCTTCCTCTTATCTTAAAGAAGTCAAATATTGTAAATTGTAACAATCATACCAATAAACAAGGGTAATCATGAAGAGAAAAAGTAACATCTTCAGTTTTTAAGCTTTGTTCAGTACAACTTGAAAAACACAATCACATCATCTTAAATGAAAGGAAAAAGAAAAACCACCATCCACAGCCATAATATTTGAAGCAGGCCAGGAAAGACACCTGACCTGTCATTTGAGTCCTTCTGCATCAGACAGCTATGTTAACAGTAACTGTAATGAAATTAGACTCATTATGCATACATGAGCGATAAAGAAAAAAAAATCCACTATGGCCGTGATCAAGTTTAAGAAAAAGAAAGTGGGAGCTTGTAAAAGATGTATCAAAAGTGACAACCTCAAGAGGAAGAGACTTCCCAGCAGCTTGAAGTCTCAGACTAAATACTTTATAAAAAGCTGGCTTGGTTAAACAGAGGACGTTTATTAAAAAAGACTGCATCCCTCAAGAAGCTGAAGGTGGAAACAGGACATAAACCATGAACACATCATAAAATGTGTCAAAAGTCATTGATGGCCATCAAAACTTGTAGTTAATCCTTTTTTGTAGCAAGCAGGACACCTGGCAAAGAGTTAGCAGGAGCAGTAGATTGCTAAGACAGAAAAAGAGCACACAGGAGAGATAAGGCCACGGCAGTGAACTCCATGTATTCTTTGCATCCCTGTCTGTTGTAAGCTCAAGGAGGTTCCCTTGTTGGAAGCCTTCTTTATAGACCATAGATTGGAGGCATCAGTGAAAATGATATATCATGTTTCTAAGAAACAGAGAAACTAAGCAGTAACAATTTCCAAGAACAACCAAAACTGGGATTAGTGTGCGTAGCAAAGGGAAGACAAAGAAGAGAGCTCTCTAAAATCATGAGTAGCAAAGACAGCTCAAATAGGGAATGGAAGTTTTTGTATCACGAAAGGCAGTGAACAAGGATGCATCAATTCATTAGTTGATTCAAAATAAATACAACCAGAAGTATTTGCCCATATAGCATGTTGGCAGCTTTCAATTTTCCTTGCCACAAAACGTTGTGGTTTACAGAATTTGACAAGAGTTAAAGATCTCTTGGACAAACTCATCCATCAGGACATATTAAATAGAAATAGACCAATTAAATAGAAAGACCTGGCTGCAGCGGTAAAAGATAATAAA
>NW_010102961.1:0-41883 GCF_000699245.1 Pterocles gutturalis
AACATGTGGCACTTACAGCCTATGAGTTACTTTAATGTTATCAGAGCAAGGTAATTGACTTAGCTATACAGGAAGATTTCAGGATCAAGTCAAACCTATTCAAACCTTCTTCATCCTTTTTCATTTTTGTTCAATTTTTACTTTACATTCACTATTAGAGAGATACTCAGAGCTCTAAGATTAAATTGAAGTCTTTGTGCACCAGATGCCACAAACATACACAAGTAGTTCCTTCCCTTAAAGTTTTACCGTCAAACTAGAAAAAACAAAAAAAGAAAAAAAGAAAAAAAATGGGGGAGGGGCAGTGGAGGACAAGCAGTTCCACCTTATAAAATTGAGAATTAATGAAAATGCCATTACAGAAAGGTTCAACAACTTGTCCAGTTCCACCAGGAAAACCCTCAACAAAACTAGTGAGATCGGTCATGTATCAAAGAAGTCCTGCTGTAACATGAACTGCAAGAACATCCTTACAAAACTTGACATGAAGTTTTGACATAAGTCATCTATGCATGAAACTGAAATTGCTTTAGCTTAATTCTATGATTACAGCTAAATTGGGACTACAGGTTTTCTATCTTCTGCTCCAGGAACAGGCTCTTCAGTCAATGTCAGTATACGGTAAGGTTAGTAGAGGAAAAAGTGCAGGACAAATTAACTGCATGAGAAAAAAACCCACAATAGCTTCAAGTGAAATTGTTTATTCACAGAGAAAACAGTTTTACATATTGTTGTTATACTGTGTCTTCCCAGTCTACTCCTTGGTAGTTCCAACACAGCTTTTTTTTTATCATCTCCATGGCAAGAAATCTTTGAGTCACTTGGCTTCTGGACTACTGAACTCTGAACAGTCCATCCATGACTCCAGCAGATGCTCATGTTCACACCAAAAGGAAGTTGGTAAGTTAGAGGCCAAAAGGAGACTGATAAGTCAGACAGACAGCCTTTCATCCATGAGTCATCATGACAGTGCATTACCAAAGAGGATGGCTTTTGCTGACCATTCCGTTGGCCTGACTGCAGGCACAGCCATTCTTTCAGAACATATTTTAAATCTCTGTCCTCCTTATTTATGTGATTCTATTGTTTTTAATGCAATGCAAACAGTGGAAAAATTTACACAACTCCTTCAATGCATGTTCCCAAAGGTATCTGAAAAACAGATTTCCCTAGATAGGCTGGAATCCCATTGTAATTTCACACAAGCATTAAGAGACCATTTCTACTGATTGGGCGACATGGTTGAGAAAATATGCAATATGTTCAAGACTTATTTGCACATATGCTGCTCTCCGTAAAGATGGGGTTATCTCGCTTTTAGAGAATAACGAACTGAGATCTTGACCACTTGGAGTTATCAATAAGCAACACAGTGCTCTTCAAAGAGTATGGAGCTCTATGCACATTCAAACCTTGGTCACATAATTCTGTTCCATATACCAAAATCACCCCAAGAATCTCACAAGGAAAAAGGAATGTAATTTCTCATTTCCTATCTTGTTGCTCACTTTGAGCTAATAATCTTCACAATGTCCCAAGTGAAGCTGCATCGAAAGGTTTGATCCTAACACAAACACCTTTTGCAAGTTTTCTGACAGTCACAAAAATATCTGGGAAAATAGATCCAAATGTAATCTATACATTCTGACTAATATTTTGAAATTAATCTTGCAAAGATTACTATTTCATGGAACATGTGTCTGGGGTATACCCATCTTTGGTATACCAGAACTCATCTTCCAGTAGGCAAATGACAATAAGAGTTCATAGCATTAAAGCTATTTCACCAGACGTTACAGCAATTGCTAGGGAGTCTGCCAAGAATTACTACTCCTACCTGCATGTGGAGAAAACTGTTTAAAGAGCAAGATCTGAATTGTTAAATTTAAAAAAAAATTGTTGGTAGAAAGATGTCTAGAGAGATGCAAGATTAAAAACCCAGGAGAGGGTGAGGTGCTCCTCCTGAAGAGGATTTGTTGGGGCACTGGATGAGTCAAGGTAAGGAAAGGTGACCCAAGACTGAAAGACTTCACAGTTCTAGAGATGGGACATGAACTGCAGGGGAGCAGGCTCCTACCCAGGCCCCTCATGAGGGCTCAACTTCAGATCAGAGTAAAGAGTTAAAAAAAATTGCAGCAGAGACCTTGCAAACTTATTGTTTGTGTCTGCAGAGACAAGAACTGAACATTTCTTCAGAATGCTGTGCTAACTTTGTGAGTTTAAGGATTAACTCTTACACAGCTTGGAACACAGGGAACATGTTTAAGGTGTGAGGAAATCCAGTGCCAAGACAGCCACGCTGCAAGATATAACTTTCAAAGAATGACAGGTCTGCACACCCAAAGGGTGGTGGAGACCCACCAGCCAGCTCCTGAACACCAAGCAGCCGCTCAGGGCTCAGAGCACACCAGGGCACAGTGGACCAGGACCCGGCACAGCAGTCTGGTAAACTTCCAAACCGAGGGGAGAGAAGAAAGAAAAATACATAGCACTTGATTAAGGTTGCAAAACTAATGTTTTAATTGCTTAAGTTCATTAAGGTCCCTAGATGACAGGCACAGCAGAAGTGCTTGTTTCTTTTAGTCCAGTTCCCGCTGGGCTTCCTTACTGTTCTTTCTTCACTCTGGCAGAGAAAGAGGTGTTGTCAAGCAAAATGGCAGCTTACACAGTATATGACGCTATGTTTTTCCCCACAGCTGTTTTCATGATTGTCATAAAAACTGTAGTTTGTCAATTAATATAAGTAAAGCTATAGCTTAAGTCAATATGATTTCAAAGTGACTTAAGGTGTAAGCGTTAACTAATGGTTACAGAGGGCTTATCAGTGCAGCGATTTAATGTCAGAATGAAGAGAGCTACAAAGACAGATTTGCGCTATATATAACAGCAAAATCTAAGCACGGGGACAAATGGAGGGACATGCATCCTTTCACAAACCCAAACACAGCCCGGAAGAAAGTGAAGTTAATACTCATTATTAAACAGAAAGATTGATGCCTTCTTAGAGCTCCATGCAGATGCCATTGAGAACACGGTCCTTGGTTACTACAGTATTTCCTATTTCCTAACACAATTTCTGACAGGTATTTGCTACTCTTAACCTTAAAAATACATTGTTCTGAATGAGTAGTAATACTACATATTTCATCCCAGTAGCATGTTGCAAAAAAAAGTTTAAATCAATACCTGTCTTCTTCCCTTCATCTTTTGCTTTAAACGTGATCTTCCCCCCATAAAGTCTCAAGGTTCAGGACTTTGCTAACCTATGCACTAGTTCCAAGTCTATCTTGCCTGGATGTTCCCTGGAAGTTCCCAGTATGACATGCTACAGCCCAAGACCTCTCAAAGCCAGTACTGAACCTGACAGAGAGTATCACATCTGCATGGAGAATCAACACTACACAAGTCATTCTGAGGGCAGTAAAGAAAGACAGGAGTGCCTGTAAGTTACTTTTGCTTATCTGCTCTATCTCAATCAGCAAACAAACTCAAACTTATTTGTTTAAATGACTTCATACAGCCATCATTTATACTCCTAGACATTCAGTTTCAGTAAAAGGGAAAATTTATAGCTCGATGAGTGGATGCACAACTAAATTATAATAATCAGGATATAGCTAAAAATAGTAGACATAGGATGTCAAACAAAATTATCAGAGGTTGTTAAATACTTTGATTTAACACCCCAGTACACACACTCCACAGCTTCCTGTATACAAAACATAAGCAATTGTCTGAACTGCAAGTTAACAAGACTGCCTTCATTTTATTTCTAAGTGAAATCAATCTTGTCAGAATATCATTTTAATGGAGCAGTTACACCCCAGGTGTTCCTAACCAGCTCAACAACAACTTGGTGCAAAGCTCATAGCTCTGAACAGATGCCAGCTCTTGGTTTATTCACCTGCTAAGGAAATAATCTTTAGTTTTATCATGCTGGACTGTTCAATCCATTTTTACTTAGCTCTAATTTACAGAAACCATGGGAATTCCCAAAATGCTTCTGAGGTGCTGCATGGTAACACAGTCATAAATTAAATTCTTAACACCTTTTTTTTTTCCTTCATATCCTCTCACGACCCTCCCACCCCCCAACAAATACTTTAGGGTACTAATCCCAAACTCTTCCTTGTAACAGTCTTATATAGAAGAAAGAGCAGTTAGAGAAAATAAAGTGTTGCGGGTTTTTGCTACTCCTGAAGAATCAACTCCTTGAACTGCAAGTGTTCACTTATTCTTCCATGTACTAAAAAGGAGACCAAACTAGCCAAACAGGTAATAGCTCTTGTTTGACTGAGACGCTTAACTAGAAGAGACATGTTCCCACACTGCTGCTTATCCCAACATTGTCACTCTATGGATACAATACACAAGAGTAAACATGTTGAAAAGTTGATATGTAACATCTAGCAAGGGAGACGAAACTTAATTATAAAATAACTTCAACACAGAAACACGGCATTTTAAGTTGATAAGCGAAGATTATTTTTACTATGTCTATCAATTTAATCTCCTTTACTGTTAGAAAACATCTCAGACATTAAGGGATTTAAAGTTCCTAACAATTAAAAATATCAATATTATTAGTTTTGAAGAATCTGTCATCACATCTGCTGAAGCAGAATTGAACAAAAATGGTACTCCTGCTTTCAGATTATGAACAAACCCGTATTTTGCCTTATTTCTTGGATTCAATTAAAGTTATTAAATCGACTTTCATATTTTTGCTGCCGGGGAAGGTGGAAGAGCAATAGTGAGCAGGATGAGATCAAGAAAGTAAAAGAAGAGAGCCCACTTGTTTAATTTTTTAAAGAACAGAATCATGGCAATAAGAATCGCCCTTCACACAATACCAACACTAGGCTTCTTAGACCTACGAAGGTGTAATTTTTAGAACAAAATCAGATTTCAGCCATATCCGGACATTTGCCACTTTCACATTTGGATACATTACTTGAATGTAAACCAGACAAAACCGGAAACCTATGACCCACTTACCCATAAAATTTGCAGCAACCCTGTAAACAGGCTCAAGTTAATGTCATAGTTTTGACCCTGGTTGGCAGCCAAACACTACAACAAGCACTCATTCACACTCCCGGGGATGGGGGAGAGAATTAACGGGGGAAAGGGAAAAGGGACTCGTGTGTTAAGAACAACTTAATAACTAAACTACAGTAATATTGAAAATTATAATAACAGTAATATATACAAACACACATATGAGTGATACACAGTGAAACTGCTCAGCACCCACTGACCACGACTCAGCCCACTCCTGGCTAATGGTCCCAGAGCAGGGAGAGTCCCAAAACAGCAATCCCAGAAAAGATGTAAGAGTCCGAGCTTCCGAGAGACTGAGATTACCCTGAGATAGGGGGCAACCCAGAGGGAGACAACCCAGAGCAAGAGAGAATACTTCAGGACAGATCCTCATGTCTATGCTGGGCATGATGTACATGATATGGAATAGACTATTGGCCAATTTGGGTCTCAATCCTAAACCTGAGGTTGAATCCTAGGCTACTAGTTGGGCTGTGCTCCCTCCCAGCTTCTCCTGCCCCTGCAAACACTGGCACAGCAGAGAAGCCAAAAAGTCCTTGACTGTCCTGCCAGCAACTGTAAACATCAGTATGTTATCAGCCTTCTTCTCAGCACAACACAACCTCTCACTAGCTACTATGAAGAAGGTAAGGTAACTCTGTCCCAGCTGAAACCAGGACAGTTAAGAAACCCCAGACCAAACTGTGAGAAACAATAGGAAACTGGAAACAAACATATAATTCTCTGAAATCAAATTATTGGTTTTTTTCTATGCCAATGATTTTTCTTATGTTTATACACATCCTCTCTTGCACTCTTATTTAGATTTTATATGTTACTATATTGGCTTATACAGATACAAACTTCTGTTCACACCAATTCTGCCTCAGAGCTAACAAAAATAGCTGAAAAATTTCATCTCTTCAGCCCATACTCCAACTATAAAGCTTTATATCTCTTAAATTTGAATATTATTAGCAACAGGTAATATGTAGCATGTAAAAATGACTACATGATCAAATATTTCTGGAACTTTGAAGCACGCAGCTATCAATTGCCTTATTTATCTATTACAATGTTTAATCTTTTTCCTTCACACTAGCTCTGAAATGGATATGAAACAAAATTTCATTATTTATCCATAGAATCAATAACATTTTTGATAAATTGTTAGATGGTTTTGTTTTGTGCTCCACATTCCTCTTGCCACCCTGATCATGTAGAGTGAGGTTATCCATTCTCTGTGGCTGAAGGTAAAATGTCTGTCCAGTAACAAAAATATAATTCACTATGATTAATGCTATCACTAACAAGAATTTGTTTTCTTGAAATAGCACATTCAGAATAGCAGTTCAGATAAGACTAGGATGGATTTTTATATCTGTATTACAAAGTGTTCCTGATTTTATTGACAGTTCCTCCCCTTTTGAGAAAGCATTAGGTGCATATTCCAGCATTGCAAAGATCAGCCACAACAGATGTATACTTTCAACTGAATTCCAAAATTGTACAATGTGGGGATGCTTGTTTAAGAGATCCAGAGCCTGAGCAGGAAACTTTGGTACCTGTTTCATATATAAATGTTTTACAGCCTTTTTCCATGCTTTCTTGCTGAGCTCTGCTTCCTGTACAGTTACATTATTCTCCGAAATTCATCTTCTGTCATTACTACACAATTTCCTGTCGAGTACCGAGGAGACCAGTGCCAGCATATGCTGTGACTTTTCCCCCAAAGTTTCCCAGTTTATAGTTTTGAAGTACAAGCAGGTTCTAAGCAGTCTAAACAAGTAGGTGTACCATTCGAGGGGCATAGAAAGTTTAACACTGCAAGCACACTGAAATCTACAAACACATTAAAAAATTAAAGAAAACAAAAAAAAGAAACAAAAACCAAAACCAACCACACACGCACAGAGTTTAAGTTTTCTCCTCTAATTTTTCATTTATTTTAAAATGTTAAAACTAAAATACACATTGAAATCCAGACCCATCATAGCACACTGTGGTGAAAAAAACCAAGAGTTCGGCTTAAAGTTTATACTACAATGATTTTTTTAAAACCCCTTCAAGGTAAGAAGACAATAAGGTACAAATCTTACAGTGAACAGGGTAAATTCATTGAATCTCTTCATAAAACTACTTTTTTCAGGGGGTCAGGGGAAATCAGTTTAGACATTTTGTTTGGATTTTAGGCCCCTGTTCTGCAATTCCTGGCTCCCACCTGATACAAAACTGTTATGAACGTGATCATGTCAAAATACAACAAAGGCAGAGTTTGTTTGTTATTAAATGCCACTAGCAGAAGGAGATATTTTTGTTTGTTTTGAGGCTTGGCAAACTCAAGTAGCAAAGTGAAACTTCATAGCCAGAAGGCTTAACCACATTAATGCAAAAATCTGAAAAAAAATCCTCTTAATAACAGTCATAATTTCCTACATCTTGTTTGAGACCTATTAAAACACATGCAGATCTGTCAGGTAGTTACCCCGAGACATACCTAAGACACCATATTCGGAAAGGGAGCTGTTGCACACAGTATAGGGGGCCTGCTGCTCCCAGAGGTGATTCATGGGAACACACGTTCTCTTGTCAACTTCTTGATCATGAAGCACGTGATGACGATGGCTGCAAATAGTTGTTACAAGAAATTTATTGGCTAAGAATAACTTTTGGCTTTAACAGAGCTATTTTCAAAAATAAACCATCAAAGCTGTGTTCTAGAAAGCATGCGAGCAACACAGTTATCTTTGCTTTACACAACACCTTGGTTGGGTTGAAACCTAGTGATACAATCCCATGTCTAAATACAATTGCTGCACTATAAGGACTTCCACTGACTCTCCACGCTTGTTCTCAAGGACTCAAAGAAACTGGGAGGAGAGGGGAAGGGGTGGGGAGGCTGTTGCTATAAACCAGACTGATTAAAGTAAAACAAAACAAAACCAATTAAAAAAAAAAAAGAAAAAAAATTATTAAAAACATTTCACTCTGCCTCTGGCAAATTCTATTAATCTTTTCCTTAAAACAACTGTGTCTTTTAGGCAAAAAACTAATCTAATCTAATCTCAGCACCAAGGCTTGAAGCAGTTGTACCCTCTTTCCTCCTATTTCCACTCACATGCACCACTTACAATTCTCTAGAACACCATTAATCAGCATTAGAATGGGGCACCAAGGAACACTACCAAAACAGAGATGACTGAAGTAATTACTGTAATCCATTAACTCTCTGAGCAAACTAACTGAGTGAATCACACCAATATGTCCAGCTTCACAACTGCTAACATAAGGACAGTTATTATACGGGTAACAACTACTGTGGGTTGTACAGCTGCCAACACTGAAATGCAGACTGAATTCTTCTGTACTTCTCTTTACTATAATGAATGTTAGCAAAAGAGCTCTGAAATGTATTTAGAAGTCAACAATATAGGGCCTGGAAAAGACAGAATCTTTGAAGAAGAGCACATGGAGGGAGGTAAATATGGGAAAATACACATGCCAGACAGCTGTTAGGCAGAAAAAATCTTTACCACTGTCACTATATTTTTGTCATTCAGACAAAAATAGAAGGCCTAGCCAGGCAGTAAGCTTCTTAAGAATGAAGTTTTGTGTTTCCCCAGCAAAAGGTGACTACAATGAGCATAGATGTACAGTGAGAAATACACAGACATGCAAGTCAGATTTTGCTGTTGCGCAATTGTCAGGCTTACTGACATCAAATCAGCGCAGAATTAAGTCCCTCTCTCAGCCTTTCCTTCCCTTCTCCAGAGTGTGTCTCTATGACAAGAAGGGACCCGGTCCTTCTATCTGCAGCTTTATCTAGCTTGTCTATTGATAATGTTAAGTACTGAAATAGGAAGAAAGCAAGTTGTCACATTGAATACTGACAGAAAGTACTGTTTTCTAGACAGCACTTCAGAAGCTCCAAAGTAATGAAAGCACTCCCATTATACTGTTTTCATTATGGCAACCCTGTATTTTCAGTTCTTCCCAAATTCTAGCTGATACTCCTCCTTCAATTAGTCCCAGAGATTTAAGACATTATGTACTTCAAGGATTTTTAGGGGTGAAGAAGAGTCTTCTGAGTACAGAAAGAAGATAAAATGACATATACTTTCTGTGCACTTACAATGTGTTTTTTTCCAATAAAAATGCACTAGCATTTGCAGATGTCTTCAGTTGTTAGGGAAGTTACTCACCTTTATAATAAACGACAAAGAAACCAAACCACAGCTTTACTGAGAACTTCAGTATCTCTTAGATGTGCCTGTACCACAAGCTAACTTTACTTATTCCTGTGATGAAATGAGCCTGAATACAGCGTAACAGGCTAAGTCTTAACACATTTCTACAGAGTTCTCTTCTGCTTAGCAGATCCTCTGACTTCCTTAGCTTCATGACATTTTTTTAATCTCACCCTTTATTGTTCAATTGCCCTATCATATTCATAACAAAAATTCATAATCACACCATAGGCTAGTATTTTGTAGATCCCACTGCCTATCAGGCAAACCCAAAACCCAGTGGCAAAGCAGAAGCGGATTACTATAAACCAAACATCTGCAGTACCAGCTTCAGTCCTGAACTTCACAATAATTTATTTGAACGCCTTTTTGCTCCTTTTCTAAAAGACTGACTAATAAAATCCAAATGGCACAGGAATCCTTAGCTAGTCTTCACCAGTCTGAACAGCTTTTTATCCGAATACATGTTTATTCTTTTTAGCCTATATTGCTGTGGGCACAACAACTCTTTAATCTTAAACAGACATCAAGAAAATCTGGACAACAGTTCTGGAGAATTCTCTTCTACTAGTGAGAGAATGGGAATACAGAGAATCAGCATTCTCAAGACAAGTCTACAGGCATGTGCTAGACATGACTCACCTGAAATAGGTGGGTAGGTTGCTAACAATGAACACATGTTCCTCCCCCAAGTGACGCTCACCACTTTACAAAACCATGATACTGAAATGAAGGAGGATGAGATACTGGGGCAGGGCGGTGGGAGAAGGGCAGAATCTCCCCATTTTCAGTTTTGTTTTCAGGTCATTTCCAAAGGATTTTGTTAAACTGTCATAGAATGGGAGCAAAAAGAAGGAAGACCAAAAGACTGGATACCAAATGAAGCTCAGCACAGAAACAGAGCACTGTACCAGAGAAGACAAGCACCAAGATTCATCTCTCTTTTCTGCAAGCATTCACAATGAAGCACAGTGCAGCTGCTAGTTCATTCACCCCCAGCAACGGGCTTCGCATCAAAGGCTTCAATTAAATACATCATTAACATCTCACTCCACAGAGAATCAGGTAAGACAGCAGAACTGCATATATTTTTACCAAGTGATCAGATTCTGCATTCATTCATGCTCCATAGTCATTAAAAGTCTTGGTACAAAGGATCTTGTTTCATTTAAAACAGCCTTGCCAACTGGCAGTGTGTTTGTTCACAGGATACCCGAGTTCCAAGCAGTCACCACTGGAATGGTATTTAAAAAACTTCAGAATCTGCAGCAGCAAATACCCTTCTTTTACTTCTCAGCAATTATAAGGATTGCAGATGATTTTTTTAGTTAAAAAGCAGAAAAAGAATAATTTCTGCTTTTCAGTGAAAAAAGGAAAAAAAAAAAATCTAAGAACATTTACTCTGCCGTAAACACAATTTTTTAAAATGCTGTGTACAGAGACACAGGAGATTTGATTATTCTTGACTGCCAGAATCTATGACATCCAGATTGATGCTGAATAGCCTCAACTTCCCCTTCCCGGCAGAAGAACATATTGTTTAAAAAAGTCAAGATGTTTCTTTAAGTATGGGACAAAATTTAACAGTTATCTCAGTACTTACCTAAAAGTACCCCTCTCCACATCCTGTCCACTTAGTCGGACATGGATCCCTTCTTTCAGAAAAGAGCCAAAAGCCATGTATTCTGCTAATGCCCAGTCAACAACCCTGTTCTTGGTCATTTCCAAGCGGGCTTTCAAAATCCGAGAGAGTCCTACATTGGAATAAAGATCAGAAATAATTGACCTATTTCAGAGATATTTTATATTCACATTACATTCATCATTCTCCTTCCCCACTGGCTAAGTTAAACACAGATCCTAATAGGGTCTACAAATTGTTCTTATAGAACTGAACTGGTAGCAAAGTAAGATAACTTCTTTCCCAGGCAAAGGGTTGCATAATGTTCACACCTGTTTCAGAAGAAGAAAATAAGATTGTCTGTGTCAGAAACTATTGAGGACGATTAAAAAGACCCATGGTGGAATACTACTTCTTAAAGATTTATTTTCACACTTCTAACACCAAGTATTGTTTTATAAGAGACTGAAAGTATCAGCTATCGGGTTCATGGTATTTTCTTCTCTCTCTCTTTCTTTTTCTTGGCATTTGTCTTATTGGTCTTCAGGAGATGTTACAAATTATAATCAGGCCAAATTAATCAATGCCATAAATATCATATAACTAGGAAATTGTAGCAGCGGCCAACAGATTTTTAGTTGGTAACCAAAAGCTAGTTTTTTTACAGTGAGGATTTTATAACATAAGCCAAAAACACAAGTTGCAAAACTGTGACTTTTAAACAGACTAAAACTTCAAAGCTGCACACACGGCCTTCCATGTTTGAGGCTATAAGCCTAGTGTATTCAGTGCCACTTGACACCATCTTATTTTCACATCTGCACCAATGCTTTTGGCAAGTTGTCCTATTTGTTATTTTCCCGTACTTCCCTTCATTACTTTTGCTATTTTTACAAAAACTGCCCTGTTTTCTTTCCATATAAAACTATTCTCTCACAGAAATTATTGCATTTTAAGTAAAAAAAAAAAAACCCTTTAAAATGTTCTCTCTACAATACACTAAACATTTGATAAAACAAAATAGTCTCCCAATTGTTTCTTGAAAGACTGCGAGATATTAAGCTGTTTCATTCTAATGGAAGGAAAAAGTACTTCAAAGGTGCTCTTCCCCTTCTAATTCTCACAAAGTTTTCTCCTTCATGGCCTCTTATACTGCATAAAAGAATCTAGAAGACCAAAGTTCGCTTTGAACCACAAATCTACCTTATGCACTGGCAAGTATTAGTGTCAATGGTTAATCAAGTTACTAAAGAAAGACCATCTTACATTTTTAATTAGAATGTCTAATATGAGATGTTATTGTCTGACTATAATTTCAAATTTATCAGTGTCGCAGCAAAGTGCAAAAATGTGTAGAATAGTTTTAAAGTTCATCAATTATTATATCTGCTCAACAAGCTTGCAATAGACAACTGGGAATGCCCTATCATCATTACTTGTAAGTGTTTAATTGTCCCAAAGGAACACAAACACATAGAACACCTACAGCAGACACACTCTGTTACTTGATGGATGACTTTGGAGAAGAAAGACTAGCTAGAGATTTTATCGGGGGGGGGCGGAATAAAAAGGAAAATCCTCTTTCTCCTGATCCTAAGTACATTCCCCACCAGCCAAAAAAAAAAAAAGACATCCCTCAACAAAGTGTTTTCATGTTTCCCCATGGAATGAACATGTCATTGCTCCCTGTAAAGCTGATGGACTTCAGCCCAACTAGGGAGAAAAAGAATTAACTCAGAACTTTGACGTAGTGCCAGGCGCTTCTCAGCAGGACAGTCACATTTAACTTCTTACTGTAATAGATGCCAAATTCAGAATTTAATCTCCTCAGATCGAAAGCTAAGACTTTTTCAGAAAATGCTAGATTTGTGCTGTCATCAACGCTCAACAGCAATTTGAAAGAAAAAAATGTGTCTGAACTTGCCCACACAGAGACCATTCAGATGTATTCCCTACCAGAAAGTTATCTAACTAAGGGAAAAGTGTCTTAAATGGACCTCAAATTACCACAGTTTTATCATTAAAAAAAATATTATTAGTGCCTCCTGAGATGGGTGCCTTACTTCCTAGTAGGTCCCACAAACGTGCTGCAGAGAGGCAGCATTTTCCACAAGGATGTGAAGAATAAAAGAAGGTATTAGCTTAATGTTACAAAGGGACTTCTACCTCCCTCAGAAGAAAATCTATTTTAATGAGGTAGGGAAGAGAAGCGGTGTGATACTGAAAGAACATTACGTTGAGAACAAGCAGCAGGACCTTAACTGTCACAATCTCCTTATCCATAAGGTGGAAGAGTAAAATAAAAGTCACAAGTAGTTTCCTCTTTGGGAAATGGACTAAAAGCAAGTCATGTGCAGAAACATAAAATCTGAGGAAGAAACATAGCCCCTAGGAGAAACAAAGACTCCATCTGACCTGCATGTATTTTGAAGTCTTTGACTGGCACTGAACTAGCTACATTGCCAATGTGAGTCAGCAGATCTTCTGAAATGCCAGTTGGAGGACAAGACATGCTCTTGGGTTCTCCATCCATGTTAAAGAATCCTGGAAGTAAAAGATACGGTGAGATGTTCAAGGACTGATTAAGAGATATCTACACTATCACTATCTACAATTTATAGAAAAACCCACAACTCTTAAAAGACACTGTAAGCAGCAGCCTAAACCTAGTTAGTTCTTCACTTTTCACTGGGAGAACACTGTCATTTTGATTGTCTACATGACAACAGAACTTGATCTTACAGGTACACAATGATCTGTATTGTTTCTGCTTTCTCTCCATGCGAAGTTATGGTGGTTTGATGCTGGCTGAATGCCAGGTGCCCACTAAAGCCACTCTGTCACCCCACTCCTCAGCCGGACAGGGGAGAGAAAATAGAACAAAAGTCTTGGGGGTTGAGATAAGGACAGGGAGAGATCACTCACCAATTACCACCATGGGCAAAACAGACTTGACTTGGGGAAATCAGTTTAATTTCTTACCAATCAACTCAGAGCAAGACAACGACAAATAAACCCAAATCTTAAAAACACCTCTCCCTTCTCCTCCCTTCTTTCCGGGCTCAACTTCACTCCCAATTTCTCTACCTCCTCCCCCCAAGTGGTGAAGGGGAACAGGGAATGTGGCTTGTGGTCAGTTCATCACACATTTTTTATGCCACTCCTTCCTCCTCCTCGGAGGACTCATCACACTTTTCCCCTGCTCCAGTGTAGGGTCCTTCCCATGGGAGACAGTCCTCCATGAACTTCTCCAATGTGAGTCCTTCCCATAGGCTATAGTTCTTCATGAACTGCTCCAGCTGGGGTCCTTTCCATGGGATGCAGTCCTTGAGGAACAGACTGCTCCAGTGTGGGTGCCCCACGGGATCACAAATCCTGCCAGCAAACCTGATCCAGCCTGGGGTCCTCTCCACAGGTCCTGCCAGGAGTCTGCTCCAGTGAGTGCTTCCCATGGGGTCACAGCCTCCTTCGGGCATCCAGCTGCTTCAGAGTAGGGTCATCCACAGGCTGCAGGCAGATGTCTGCTCCACTGTTAACCTCCATAGGCTGCAGGGGCACAGCTGCCTCACCATGGTCTTCACCACAGGCTGCAGGGGGATCTCTGCTCCAGCACCTAGAGCACCTCCTCCCCTCCTTCTACACTGACCTTGGTGCCTGCAGAGCTGTCACTCTCACATGTTGTCACTACTCTCTCCAGCTGCAATTGCTGCTGTCTAGCAACTTTTTCTCCCATCTTAAATATGTTATCACAGAGGCACTACCACCGTTGCCAATTGGCTTGGCCTTGGCCAGCGTTGGGTCCATCTTGGAGCCGGTGGCATTGGCTCTATCAGACATAAGAGAAGCTTCTAGCAGCTTCTCACAGAAGCCACCCCTGTAACCAACCCGCTACCAAAACCTGGCCACATAAACCGAACACAGAAGTCCAACTATGTGCAGAGAGGTATCCAATAAAAAGCACATGGCAGCTCAATCCCTCAGAAGAAAAGGAGCATGAAACAGATTCCTAACTATCCCTAAAGGTACAGTTAACACTACAGGAAAAACGCTTATCTGCTAAACTGAAAATACATCTTTTTCAAAATCACAACTTACTTTGCATGTTTTTTAAGAAAAGCACCTCTTTCCAGTTGATCTGGCAGAATGTTTTATTTACTATTAACAGAGGCAAACAAAAGGTCACATATTTTAGTTTAAGGGAACACTGTCTGATAAAATATGGGCTCAAAAGTACAATAATTTTAACTCTAGGATAAGTGAATGGACACTTACCAGGCCAAGGTGAATCAAGCCAATGCTTTATATGTAGGATCTTGTTATCTTTAGATCTGGTATATGCTTCTTCACATATTCTATCATACTTTGCAATTTCTTCCTGTAGAACAAAATCTTCCTTTTAAAATGGATAAATGTAGCACCTTTGTATCTTACAGATGACAGGATTCAGTATGCTAAAAACGGTTACTTAACTCCAGAAGAAAATTTAGTTACAATTATGGAAACAAACTATTTCATTTTATCTAGAATCAAATTGCCTTTTAGAAACATGCATACCTACATTACTCTAAATAAATTATTTAGCATACTGGACAAGTGTTACAGAGGAGAGTACCTCTGAAATAAAGTTGCTGAAGTTGCAAACAGTAATCTAGAATGAGACAGAACTGAAGTACCAAATATAATTTATATTCATACTTCTGATGAGCATTATCCAGCTCTCATACTTCAGGATACAGAAGCCACTAAAGACTAGAAAAGAACCTCCTAGAAAACCAGTCTGACTAGGAGAGTTTAGCTAAGAATCTACTGGGCACACCTATCAATGGCAACAGATACAAAGCCATATTATGTAGAGGCAGAATGCCTCTATGTTTCAATCCAAAACCCCACTCAAGTTATTGAGCTAGCTAGTCTTTAAAGTAACTTAACAGTAATGTTGAGCTCATTTTGAACAGCAAAACATCCATGCAGGATCCAAAGTCCATGCCACTAACTGGCACACTCTTACAATGGTTCAAGATAGTTAGTTCTGCATGACCCGTTATCATTCCTGCATATGACAGAATGCACGTACACAAAATGGATTTTTTTGTTGATCTACAACACTGTGTCACTACATAGTCAGCCACACTTCTCAGAAGGTCCTTTGCTGGATCTGCACTCTACGCATTCACTTTCAAAAAGACTAGGGTAGAGACCTAAGCAGCTTAATACAGGCACCAGACTCTACACTTCATCCTTCTGGAATATTTCAAATTATCTCTGAATTTAGTTGAATTATTGCAAGAAAATAAAAAGGTTAAATTGATTTTACTGGATTATTGCTGGATGGAAGCCTGACAAGGTTATCAATATGAAGCTACAGTTATACCTATGAGCATTCAAATACTGTCTTACTGACAAATCAAGATTCTAGAGATGAAGAACAGCTGACAAATGCCTCCAGCATTCACATCTGATCACCTTTTACAAATCTCAGAACTGAAGCAAATTTTCTTCAGTGCAAAATGTATTAATTACTTCACAGCAGTTTCAATCCCTTTGTTGCAACAATACTATTTATTTTACACAAAAATTACCAAATTGAATCAGAAAGTGTCAAAGGGTGAAGACATCACAGGAATCAAAAGGAAGGTTTTTAAGCAGACAGCATACAGTGACAGTTGTGTCTTCCTACTGACAGCTTCTTAAGTTCCCTTTAATTCTGTTGACACGTACCTCAAACTCCTGCAAGGTTACAGTCCCATCTGCAATCAGTTTGTCAGCATACTTCTTCAACACCGGCACCTGTTTATGAATCTGCTTGTACATTAGAGGCTGGGTGAACATTGGTTCATCCATTTCATTGTGTCCTCTCCTACGGTAACAAACCTACAAAGGGAAAGACTCTTTCTGTTGGTAAGAAAAAGTGTAAAATAAAATCTTTCCAATTCACAGTTTTACAGAGATTTTAGGAGATTTATGATATAAAAACATTCATGGAATCCTGTGGGGTTGTCAGTTACTTGGCTTTTTTAAGTGGAGAAACTAAAGGCCATTAAAATATTTTTCTTGACTGGGTCTTCTAAGCCACAGAAAAATAAGAGTAGTAGTACATAATACACAGAATGAAAAGCTAAGAAAACCAAGACTTACCAAGTCAACCACTACATCTTTATTGAATGTGTTTCGCCATTCTGCAGCTACACTGCACACATACATGACTGCTTCAGGGTCATCAGCATTTACGTGAAAAATGGGAGCATTAACCACACGAGCAACATCAGTAGGATATGGAGATGAACGGGCCATACGGGGGTCTGTGGTGAAGCCAATCTAAAAATTCCAGAAATTTCAATTCAAATGTGGGCATCGCCCTCTACTTTGTTTTTCATGCTTAAGGTTTTCATTTAATAGTCATGTACACAGCAGTAGTATCAGCTTTTCATTTTGGCTAGCTAGCTTCTTGATGCTCCCTCAAAAACAAAAACAAAACAAACCTAATCCAATTAAGTGTTATAAACTGAATGAAATAAATGTAGGTGATAAAGTATTTTCCACTCAGAGTTGCTAGATACTATGATCATTTTCAGAACATCCTAACCACTCAAATAAACAGAGGGGACAATGCACTCAGCTAATAACAAACAAGAATAAAAAGAAACACACTAGCAACTATTCGGCAGACAAATTGATTGGAAAATGCTCTACTTGTTACCTGGTTGTTGACCACAACATGAATAGTGCCATTTGTGGTGTAGGATGGGAGGTCACTAAGATGAAATGTCTCATAAACCACTCCTTGTCCTGCAAAGGCAGCATCCCCATGTAATAATATGGACATAACCTAAGAGGGAGGATTATGCACACATATCCACAAATATATTAGAAAACTGCAATTGAAGCTTCTCAAAATTTGCTCCATATTTCTGTAGTGCTTATAAAACAGAACTGTATTTCTATAATAAACCATAGACTTGTCAGCATTCTGCTGCCTTTGCTCAGTTCACAAATGACAGAAAGTTTTAAGCCTAGTTCCTGAAGTTATCCTTGAGGTACCATGTCGAAAACCTTATCCAGTTCAACAGGTGACACGTCCCTTTTGTGAAGGTGAAAGAGAGGAAGATACAAAACTACTGGTAAACTATTTTTATTAAAAATAATATGAAAAGCTATCAGTAAGAGTTACGATAATAAAAAAATATTTACCTTTTTCCCTGCCGTATCCCCTCGATAAAACTGTTCGGCTTTTGTCTTCCCTTGCACAACAGGATCAACCGCTTCCAAGTGAGAAGGGTTAGCCATCAGGGACAGAGTGATTTTCTTGTTTGTTGCTCGGTTGATCCTCTCATGATACATTCCCAGATGATATTTTACATCCCCAGATCCCTAACATGCCAGATGTAATCACAATTCAGGAATGTCATTCATACCAGCTGCATCCAATTGACTATGACTAAAATCTGTGCATCAGTCTGAAAAACGCATCTAGCTAATTGTACATCAGTATGCACTATGGGTTTGACACTGTAATTTCAAATTGGAACACTGTTCCTATTTTATCATCTTAGTGTCCCTATCCCATATTAGATAAATATTTACAGAATATTGATACTCATTTCATTTATATGAAACAAAGAAAGATGCTTAGAGATTACGAACTCAGACAAATGACCTAGAACTTAGTTATCTACGGTCATTCCTAAGACACCTTCTGCATGTTGGAGGTACGCAGTATAGTCTTTAATTTTGTTAAAAATTACACCAAATCATATTCTTCAAACTAAAAAAGAATAGCTGATAATGCTATTTTTCTTAATAACCATGACCAAAATGACCAAAAACTACCTTGAAAGTTGACCTCTCTATATAGATCTATTGAAGAAGCATCTTACCTCATCAGCTGCTTCAAGTTTGGGATCAAACTGACAGAAGATCTGCTCCAGCTCTTTTCGTATTACATTAGCCAATACATTCAGCCTACCTCTAAGAAAATTCCAAACATAGTTATGTCTCAAAAATGGTAGTAACAGAGTAAAACAGCAGAAAACTTACAAAATCAGCAAGCCATGTCTGTGAGAAATTTGCAGGTAAAAAGTTAACTCCAAACATTTGAACCTGAAACACTTCATTCTACCCTTCTTCTTCCATTGCAAAGTTCCTCCAATGCATTCCCACTGACATTTTATAACACCTAGCTACTGAAATATGATCAATGTATTTGTAGCTATCTAGCAGTTTTAACATAACATTAATAATTAATTAATTAAGGCAGACTGCAAAAGTAAGTTTCATCCTATCTTGCCGAGCTTTCTCAGTTCTATACTCTAAGCAAAAGGAAAGATACCATGGCTGCTGCCACATTTGCTTGCAGCTTCAAGGTACACTGAAGAGAGTTTTGCTAGCATTTACCTGTGAAGCCTGTAGCCTCCCACTGACAGGTATTTGTTACAGTCTTGTGTTCCCATTACTCACTGACTGACTCTTGCTACCATAGCTTCTCTAATATCAACTTCATTAATAAAATTCTAGAATTCCAAACTTGTCTTAAGACAATAAACCCATCTGCTGGGGGTTTCCATTGATATTACCTATGAGGCATCCCCATTATAACATATTCAATTCCCATTTCACTGGATTTATCGATGATGGTCTTAAGTGCAGGAATCATTACTTCACATCCTTCCAAACCAAATCTCTTTTCGGAAGACCACTTGCGAGCAAGGAAGTCTTCAAATCTTTGCCAAAAAGAAACCCAGAAAACAAGAGAGTGTTTGTATTAAGACGATGCAGGAAATACTTATTGTCAAACATCTTTTCGCAAATTAAATTAAATTACACTGTTTTAAAGTACCCGTGAATACATGTTTTTAGGCCTCTGGAAGTAAGTCACATGTAGGGAGGGAGACATGGCAGAGAATTAAGTCTTTCTCCTCTATCTGAGAAGTATTTACCAGGACTTTGAAACAATTTTGATGGGAAGATTCTCCATCTCAGACAAAATTCACTTCCCAAGTTAAACTCTGCTCCTTCCCACATACACAAAATGTACACTGACGGCTGGGAAGGCAGAGTAACAGCAAAGAAGCCTCTTCTGTGGTTTGAAGCAGACATAACAGAGAACCTGTATTTTCTGAAAGTAATTATTTAAGACTTGTGGAAATACAGTTGAAAGCAGGCCTGTTTCATAGGTCCTATTCAATGGCAGGGCTCCTCACGCTGTGTGATATAATGGTTGGTAACGTGCCAAGAACTAGGACGGTAGTATCTCTGCCTCAGCTGTAGCCAGAGAAAGATGTCAACCTTTGACAGCTCTATGTTCTTTCATTCTTTAATGCATTTGGGCCAGAGGCAATGTGGGTGGTTAAAAAGTACCTTTTAACAAACACTGAAAGGTTTTACTGTTGTAAAGCCTGGAGGTACAAAACGCAAAGAAAATATATCTTCATTAAAATAACTGTATTGGTTACATCATCTGTACAATGCCTCGACTCCTAACACTGCCATAATCCATTAACACTCAGTTTACTCCTCACTTAGAACGCTGACATTTACTTCTTTAGATTGAAGTCCTAAAAGCAGTGAAATTAAGAGTTGACAAAAGACTCTTCTTAGCTCACCCATCAATACCCTTACAATTCAGGCATCTAAGCAACAAGCCAGACCCTCAGCTGAGCTATGCTGACAGAATTCCTCAGGGAAGTCTGCAGGGCTATGCCAGTTTATATAAACTGAAAGTGGGGTCCCATGTCAATAGCAAGTCCTACAGGGCAAATCAAAGTGGTGGTTCTACACGCTGTTTTCCTCCTCTTTGCAGCTGCAAGTTAAGCCAGTATTGAACAGGCAGACAGTTCATTATGTGAGGCAAACTGCCACTAAGCGTACAGAACTATAATATTTCACAGTCACATCTTGCGAGTTCCCCATATTCCACTGTGAGGAGTTCACAAGGGCTGGCAGCTCATTTGCTGTCACTGCAAGTGTTCAGTACCCAACGAGGAGGAAGTCTTATGAAAGATGGTTACTCTCAGAAGGGATAATCTAAAATGCTTGACCATGAACAGGCTACACAGTCAGGGTCTAACATGTTTACTAATGCATACACAAAGTAGCTGAAAGATATAGAACGAGTATTTTACAGGAGGAAGAGTTAAAAATTACCCCTTTGTTCAATAACCTATCAGTGAACACAACAAAGGATGAGAAATCCTACTTTAAAATTCAGTTTCAAGTACCTGAAGTATGTAGTACTTGGAATGAATATTTTTGAAAACTGGATTCTTGAGCAAAGTGATGACTATCTGCTTTACAAAGCCACAAATCTCAAGAGCACAACTAGTTTTCCACAAAACCAGACTTTTTCCTTGATCGTTTTCAGACAAAAAAAAAAAAAAAAAAAAAAAAAAAAAAAAAAGCATGCTAGAGATAGCTGAATAGAAATTTATGTAAAACTTTTTCTTCCATTTTCAACAGACAGTTTGGGAGAAGATGAACATTAGGCTCCTTCGCACTATTAGAAACCCCAGATCTTTCCACATCTTAGGCAGGAATAAAGCACAAATTATCATCTGAAGATAAAGGGAGATGGTTCATACTGAGGGCTTGTTAAACAAACTTACTAAAGTGCAATATTCATTTGACCAATAAGTGACCTTTTTTATTTCTGTTTAAATTAAACTTTTAACTGGACAAAAAATTGTGCTCTAACATTGGCAAACAAAACCTGGCAAAAATATCTTTGAAGACCTCCAACGAGAACTTGATTTTTTAGTCTTTGAACATAGAAGCTTAATCAAAAAATGTGTCTTTACAATTCTCTAACTCTTGTGTTTATCAAAAGATATGCAAACTGTTTCAGGTTGTAAGAACTGTAATAAATCTTGTGCCTGAGAAGACAGTCTTGTTCTAGGGGTGAGAGGGTAATTCAGTCTCTGGCATCACAGTATTTCCATAAAGATAGCCACAATGGGAGCAATCAATAAGCTGTTTCCAAACATACTGTCATATATTGCAGAGACAAGAACTCCTGCTGACAGGTCGTGCAACAGTACAGCACATCTTGGCATACCTCAAGAGGAAAAGGGCAAAAACAAGACTTGAAATCACATTATGCCTCTTCAAATCCAGTCCCGTCTTGGGACAGCTTTCCAAAGAGACTCTTTGTATCCCAGTGAGTCAAACAACATTCATGTCAACACTTCACCCATCTAAAAACTCTCCTTGAGCTGACTGTTAGGATGACTTCCATCATGTGCTGCTAGTAAGACGCACAGTAAATAGAATATAGCAGATCAGCATCCAATGTTGTTCTGACATCTATTTTCTGAAACAGGTTATGATTCTTTAACACAGATGCATATTACTAGTCTGTTGAAACATTTTTCCCAGTTTAACTCCACAAGCCAAGGAAAACATTGCCAGATATGCCACTAAAGGCTGCACAAGTGTTACAGAACACAACTTGCCTTTTAAGAAAACACAGACCCTGACATACCTCACAGCACACACTTTCCTTTGGTCTTGCAGCCAGGTCACCTACACCTACACCTGCCTGTCCTCCAAATTTCACTTAGACTCTTCACCTCCACCTCAGCAGTTTACAGACTGCACCAGCTTACACCCAGCAGCCACAGAGCAGTTTCCCAGAACCACCCCAGCGTTACCTCATTGAGCGCACCAGCCTTGCCAACAGAGTCCTTTTTTCCTCATTAGTAAACTTCATAACTCCTGGAGTCTCAAACTTCTGACGGATCCACTGGCACTGTTCCACATCATTGATGAACATAAACTCCAAGCCAATGTGTTGGCAGTAGGTATTCTAGGATGTGAAAACACCAACACAGAAGCTTTAGGACTTAATGGGCCGTGAAGAAACAAATGTATTTTTAAATTGTATTTTCTCTATGTATTACTCTACTGAAGGCTATCTTGCCTTCCTCTTCTACTATATCTTCCCCACAGTAATCCTATAAGCAAACAAATTGTTTTACTAAATCTATTTTTGTGCCAGAAAGCTTTCTCTGCAAAGTAACATTTCAAAGTTTTGAATCTGGAAGATTCTCATTAGATAATACATTCAAAGTAGGCCAATAAACCTGCCTTAAACTGACTGCCATATTTCACATAACTCACTACTGTTCTTACAGGCACAAGAGATTCTTTTCTTCAGCTGCACCAGCAAAGATTTCAAGTCATTTATCAAAATTTACCCTGTCTTTTTCAAATGTCACCTGAAATCAAGCAATAAAGACAATGAGAAGACAGCTATGAAGCCTCATGCAAATTATCTGAGAACTGTCAAGTTGCAGAAGGCTGGAAGTTGGAAAAAGAATCCAGGCAGTTAAGAGCAGAAAATGGACAGGGTAAAATGCAAAGACACTTCAGAAATTTTAGCTCCTTGTTGCATTTTTATTTTCCTTTTCTTACCTTAAAAAGAATATTTTACCAGAAAAATATGTCCAAAATACAAGTCAACAGAAGTAAGACCTACTGTGAGTTTAATTTGAGACAAAACCACTCTGAACACATCATATGTGCTCTCTCCTGTCTCTAAAAAGGAATTTGTCAGCTTAAATTTAATTAAAAAAAAAAAATCCAAAGCCTTGGAGAGAAGAGGGAAATCAGAGTATTATTTCTCTCGAACATAAATCAGTTCCTTGAGCCTTTTAGATTTTGCTGTTGATTTTGTCCATTTATTCACACTACCATTTTAAGGATTATCTCTTGAAAATTGCTGCACAGGCACGCTAGAAGTGCAAAAACCAAAAAGCAAATATAGAGCTCAACTGCATAACAGAGATGTTGTAGCTTAACAACTTACCATGCTTCAGCTAAGATGATGTAATAGTCAAACGTGCAAGTCAACACATTCTCTCACACTTGCAACAGGCCAAAACCATGAACTCCTACATGCTCAGTAATTATTTTATTTTTACTTTCTTGTAACTCAGTTCTGTATTTCATCCTTTCAAATATTTCCTCACCCCTAGCCCTTTTTACTCCAATGGATTTCATTACCATGCAACAGAAACCTCTACAACTTCGGTACTCCACAATCCTGGAAAAAGTACAATCCAACACTTACTAACTCAGTAATTTACAAATTTGTTACCATTCTTATTTGCTGTTTTGCTGTTTGGAGTTCCCTTCTAATGATATTTATACCTTATATGACTTTGCTTTTTTTAGTGTCATTTCAATTCTTTACATGCTCTATTAATAATTCACAAATTATAAGTTTTTTTTTGTGACTAACAATTGGAAAAAGTTCACTTCTGTTTGGACGAAAACAATCACAAATCAAAAAACATCCCACCAACCTCCAGCCGTTTGATGATGTCTCGTAAAGAAAGACTGTTCTCATTTCCTCCTATGAAGGTGGTCGTAGGCAGTTGGAAGACTTTGTCCAAATCTGATTCATGCAAACCATAAAACCCTGCAACAGGTACATTATCAATTTGCAAAGCAGGGCAAGAGACAGAAAGAAAATCAGCATTGTTTAGTTCAATTTAGTTCAATAAAGCAATACTAAGAAAGAAAGAACATACCAGATTAAAAATTTAAGGTGTGAATATTTTGGAGGCATCCATTAGTACAATGCACTTTAGTCTGTATTTTAAAAATAAATGTTTTAATTAAATTGTTATTGTTTGATTAGAAGTACCAAACCATTCTTTCTTAAATCTGCAGATGGAACAATTGAAATTAAAATCACACAAACCTTTTTGTATTTTAGCATATTAGCATATAGGCCATCAATTCTCCATATTCTATCTTGAAGTTCACTGTTTGGTAAAATAACTAATTGGAATGATAGAGATTTCTTCCTTGTTCTATCATGAGCAACAAACACAAAAAGAAACACTTTCACAGACAGAACCGGTTGGTTGGAAGCATACTGGATTAATTTATACAACATTAATATAAGGAAGGACACAGGATGACAGGGGCCTTAGTGCCATTTGAAACCAAGCAGCGCTAACATCCTATTTTTTTTTCCCTTTGCTGACTTTCTCTCAGACTTCACAGGCTCTACATGTTCTGTCATGCAAAAACCAGAACACGTACAGGAGTGATCTGGGCATACACAGAACATCTGTGCTTTGTACTGCAGCACTGCATGTTTACTGAAGCTTTACCTCATGTTTAAAGAGATACAACCTTATTGAAATCCAAGAGTTCCTGAGAGCAATTCTGTAACTTAAATTGTGCAGTAAGCACACCTTAACCAGCTGCATTTTTAGAAGCAACTCCCAGAAGAAACTTCCCACCAGATGGTTTCTCAAAAAAGAAACCAAGAAGACAGGACAAAGAAAATGTACAGAAAAATCAAACACTAAAATACCTTCTGTACTATCAGAGACCTTTCGTAAGTTTCCTGCCTGGAACACTCAAGGACAGGCAACATTTGAGATCCTCCCCTTTTTTGCTGTGCCAAGACTAGGTCAGAAATTTTGTTTCCCCTCACAAACTGAAATATCACCTCAGTTACACTCTCAAAAGCATCTCCCATCTCATTCAGAGGCCTAGCACATTTTTCCAGTGCTCATAAGGGCTCCAGCATGATGTCTTCTGATCAGTCATAACACTCTGTACTAAATTATCTATAGAGTTTAAAGAAATCTGTACTGACATGCTAGAAATCACCCATGCTCCAAACAAATTATATTAACTTAGTAAATGTGTAATGTATTTTCTAGTAGGCACTTTCCTTCAATTAAAGCTGATAAACTTCAAAGAGCACCCCTGATTTGTGTAAGCACCTCTCCATTTACAGTCTTAAGCCTTTATACGATCAAGGGTCAGAACTGCTTGCTTTTACTACCACTAGAAACAGCAAACACAGCAGCAAAGAGGCAGTAGATGTACTTACAGTATAATTAAGCAGAACGCATTTCATCTATTACTTACACTATGGTTTATGCCTGGTCTAAAAAGCTTCCCTACATATCAGAGAAAAATTGATTCAATGTCTTTATCAAGTAGAAAACCACCTTTTAAACATACCAGGTAGATTGCAGATTAGAGAAAAATCAATCAGATGGTTTTTTTTATTCAAGCAGAGAGGAGCAAAGAAATTGATCAGTGCAATTTCTCAAAGACATGTCCTCTTAGCAACCAGGACAACCTTTGCAAAAGCAAGTCCTAGTGTATTACACTCTTCCAGCAGTAAACTAAAATGATCACCATTGGCTTGTATACACACATCAAGAATACCACATTTTCCATGTTTTCTTCTGATAACTTCAAACAGACTTCTTCAAGTTATATGGAAGGAATAAATATCAGAGGCTAAAACCCAAATTTGGTATGAAATTTAACCTGAGTTCCTCTACATAGCATTTTGTTTATTGCTTATTTTTCCTGTTGACTAGCCTTCAGATGTCCCCAGTCAAAACAAGTATCATAATGGTATAAAATATGGTATAAAAATAATTAGATTGCCAGAATCTTAGCCTAATGTATTGATTAGTATTAATTTCTGGTGTGGTTCAAAACCATAAGATTTGGGGGTTTTATAAAGCGTTTATAATTATCATTCATCAGAAGCTGAATTCACAGGAACCTCACCTGTGATCTCAGAGCAGAAATTCCATTGTCCTGAGATTTCAGCATCCTTACAGATGCCCAATGAAACTATTTCATGACACCAGCAAGCAGAAAAGGTAGAAGCTTCCCTGAAACATCTTATTAAATCACCCCAGCCCAATGAGACAAAAGAGACAAATGACCATTGCAAAAAACAAGGCATACTGTGTACGCACCAAGTTTATCGATTGTAGTGATTAAGTCAGATGGAACAAATGAATCCAAGTCTGCATCCAGAATTCCAAGGGGATCCAGCTGAGCCACATGATGGCCGCGAATCTGAAAAAGAAGGAAAGTGAGAGAAAAATGAAATCACACTCACAAAAGTCAACCAAAGGGAAAAAGTCACTCACTGGTATCTCCCCATAATATGTATGTCGGCCATGAAGTCAAATAAGCAAAATCCACTAATGTCACAAGAAGGTCATATTTCTGTAATTTTACCATAAGAACAGGAAATAAGCATTGTATGTCTGTATATGTACACTACCTCAATTAAAAATGGCTGAATATACATTAAACCATAACTTGTATTTAGTCTATCATAGAAGTCTAAGTAAATAAAACTACTAAATATCGCACTCTAAATCTGGGTAAAATTAAGAAACCATGACCAGTCTATGGACTCTATGATTTGTTAATTCAGTCGTTTTGTATTTTTGTCTGAATCCTCCTTTCTGCACCTGCAGAACAACAAAATATAGCATTGTTGACCTAAAACTGATTGGTGTTGAAGAAGCTGATATTAGAAGTGAAGGGATCACTCTTCAGAAGCTCTGCTTCACATCACATTGCATCAGATAGCATTTATTTTCATTCACGAAATTTTGGGAACTTCATCTATGATAAAACTAACATACAAGAGACCAAAGAACACAAATTCGATTGGGAAGCCAGCCAGCTTTCAGTTATCAATATGACTTATGTTAATGTATGCGCAAGTTGCTATAAACTAGTGCCATATTAACATATAATATTCCTACAGAAGAAATAACGAATTGATTCTATAGAGCCACAAATAAAAAACAATTTTTTAATATGTCTCTTGTGTGTGATTCTCATATACTAAATTAGCTCATTAAAAGCTTTTTATGGATGAATATATGAATATTTTCTCCTTAATATTTTTCTTTTTAAGGACAAATTCAGATCACTTAGGTAGAATTTAATTCACGCTACTAGTACCCTAGTTGTCTCTGAAAAAAAAAAAATTAATAAACTGCAATATTAATAATGATTTGCATCATATTGTAATAGAGTGTGAATTAAGTGTGGTTGATCAAGAATTGACTTATAAAAACACTGTCCAAATATTCTATATTTGCAGGAGAGTTTGTAACAAAATGCTTTCCACTTGTAAGCAAACAAAAATACAGCATCTTTCTCAGAACCACCAGACCTGTCAATTCAGCCTGGCCTCTGAGATTCTTTGTATCTCATGAATCACCAGTAATAAAACTCTGACAGGACAAATGACGCCCACGGCAACATCTACAGCACCTCATTGTTTACAGCGGCACAAAGTCTATCTGACTGCAACTAAGCAAACAATTACATCTCAAGCTTCATCAACAGGAAATAATTCACCTCCCTAAGCTATATCTGCTCTGCAGTACTAGTAGAAAAAGGAAGAGGATTAGCAAGAATGCCAAAACCCAGAAGGGCAAATCAGTGAAGTGCTGTGCCATACTGCATTCCAGAAGCAGTTTGGTCTTTAACCGAAAGACAGTATTTTCCCTCAATGTCAAGTTTTTTTTTTACTAACTTCCACTTCTTTTACCGAATACAGAAAATAGTAACAACTGCAAAACTCAGAGATCAAGCTTGTGAAAACACTTTTATAGAAAATTATCATCAATTGCCATAAACTACACTAAATGCAAGTGCAGAGTTCATGAAACTAGAATTTAAAAATCATATTTTCTAGACATAGATAAAAAAAATCTACGTTATAAAAGAAGACTCAAGAAGTTAGTTTATCTGGACTTATTTTTGTTAAGCACACACATTTCACATGAAATCCTTCTTTTGGTGTGTCCAGTGCTCTGCATTAGAAAAAACAATAGATTAACTGCCTTTTCAGAAGACCAGCTCAACAGACCACAAAGCAGTTTACCACAAAAACCATAAAACACTGACAAGTTTGAGAAATGAAAATTCTGTATTCTTCTCAATTTTATTTCATTATCAGGCAAAGGGAGGTCACAAATTGATCGCATCCCTTCAACACTGAACTTAGAGGGTATTAAATACCTTTTAAAAACAGACAGTTGCCTTAGGTAATCCTCTTTCGCTGTCACAGACACGTGGCTGCCTGCCATTTATACAGACATTTCCGTTCCATCCCTTGAGTCCGACAGCACACTCTAAGCACAGGAAACAAAATGGCAATCCCTGAACTATTTATTTTCAATTAAATGGTGTCAAAGTAGCCTAACACTCTCCAATTTTCTCTAACTCTTCAACAAATTATTACTGCAAGCAAAGGTGCATGGGCTTAAGCAGTTGTTTTCTACACATACATATTTCTAAGCAAATTTTGTATATTCTTTACAGTCACAAACATTTCTACTCTTTTACAACAACTTTCCAACAGCTGGATTAACTCTGAATCAATGGTGACAATGTCATGTGTACAGAAAAAAAGTTTTTAAAAAACTTCCTCTTCTATTCCTCTGATGATCGCAAACAGGAGTTAAAGTTCTTAGTGCAGGGCAGTACAGATGTGCTCACGTCAAACTGTAGCAAACTTCCTGGTAAGTCACATACTTATTTAAAAAAAAAAGGAAGGAAATTAAAAATCAAACTGGAATATTTTGCTCAACACCGAACAAAAGCCTTTTATTGAAATTAAGATATTAAACACAAGTTTAAATGAAAATATTTAAACCCGTTTTACATTTAGAAAATATCTAACCAAAACCACTGTGCTATTTCCAAAATCCTTCTTCTTTTAGAGAAAAAAAAAAGAAATTAGACTTAACTTCTTAATAAAACAGTAAAAAAAAAAAAATCTTAGTGTGAAACAAAGTCAACTCTGATGAATAGCTCTCTAAAATAAATTCATCACACCTGACCAAAACTCAGTACCATTAGCCTCCCAAAATTCAACTTCTGGTTAATTCATTATTTATCCTCTCTTTTTTTACCTATAATCCTGCTCAAAATCAGGAATCTCAAAATTCACACCAGATGTATGAGAAAGCAAGCACATTTCCTCCTTACTTAAAAAAAAAAGATAGTAGCATTTAGAACTGTAATACAAACTTTCCCAGAGGTCAAGACAGACATGGACCATGGTAAAGTTTGCTGTTGAAGAAAGGTAAAATTCTTATTTCACACACACATCACAAGATTCATCAGTATCCATATATCCAGGACAACCCCCTTCATATGAAGCAAAACTATTTCAGATAACTTAGTTTTCCAACTGGGTCAAGTAACTTACTGAATCAGAGACACATACACACACAAAAAAATCTTAATACAGTCACGTGAGCCAAAAGAATATTAAAGGCTAAGCTTTGGTATGTTTGGTTCCTGCTCCTGGTAAATGGGCAAAACCGAGCAGATTCATGTTCCCTTTCAGAAACTACTATCTCCATAAAGAACTTCCAGGTTAAGTCAGATAACCAGCAGCAGAGCAGTGGGTAATTTGAATCCTGAGTTTGCTAAGCCAGAGGAGCATCCCAGTCTGAATATAGGACCTCAGTGTTCAGGCACTGTGCAATGAAGAAAAGACTGTCTAATTCAAGACGTTTTGGATCAGAAAACGTCTTGAATTGTAGAAATATTAGCAGTAGGTTGAAGGAGGTAATTCTCCCCCTCTACTCTGCTCTTGTGAGTCCCCCCTTGGAGTACTGTGTTCAGATGTGGGGCCCCCAACATAAAAAAGACCTGAACCTGTTGGAGAGAGTCCAGAGGAGAGCCACAAAATTAATCAGAGAGCTGGAGAACCTCCCCTATGAGGACAGGCTGAAAGAATTGGGGTTGTTCAGCCTGGAGAAGAGAAGGCTCCGAGGAGACTTAATAGCAGCCTTCCAGTACCTGAAGGGGGCCTACAGGAGAGATGGGGAGGCAATCTTAATCAGGGAGTGTAGTGAGAGGACAAGGGGTAATGGGTATAAGCTGAAAGAGGGTAGATTTAGACTAGACATTAGGAAGAAATTTTTCACTGTGAGGGTCGTGAGACACTGGAACAGGTTGCCCAGGGAAGTTGTGGATGCCCCATCCCTGGAGGTGTTCAAGGCCAGGCTGGATGAGGCTTTGAGCAACCTGGTCTAGCGGAGGGTGTCCCTGTCCAGGGCAGGGGGGGTGGAACTTGATGATCTTTAAGGTCCTTTCCAACCCAAACCATTCCATGACTCTATGAGAAGCAAGACAATAGACAGGAGTTAAGACCAGAAGACAAACAAGAACATAAAAAGGAAGAAAAAGGTTGTTTGCAAAGGAGAGGCCCTCCCACACCTACCCCAAAGTATACTTACTTGGTATGCTCTTATCAAAGATTGCACAGCAAGGTGATCTTCAACAACCTTTTCAGCTTTACCTGGTGTCTGGGCCAGGCCATGGCTCTGAAGAAACGATGCCTTTCTTTCCAACTGATCTGGTAGATGGGGATCATATGCTTGGCCAGCATTAGCATTTCGGAAAAACAAATCCCAGGACTGGACATGTGTACAGAGAAGGAATGAAGAAGGAAAATGTATTACCTCAAATAAAAGTCTCAATCAAAAGCAGCTCCTTCAAGCTGTAAATGGTTCCTCATTACATTACAGTATTAAGTACCACTAATAGACACCAAGAAGAGAGCACTGCTATGAGCCCTTTTCACCTCATTTCTTACACTGAGCTTGTTCAGTGGAAAAGTCTCCAGTACATATGAGTGCAAAGCATCTTCATACATTATTCATTCACACAGCTCCTTTTAACTGTGATGTTTGTTCAGGCAACCAGTAAGGGGTATGATATTATGCTGCTGGTAAAGAGGTATCAAGCCTATAAAACTGAAAACCTTAATAAATTAAATTAATCCATTCCTTTAATGATACTTAAAGAATTTATAATACTTCAAGACACTCACCAAACATGCTAAATCAGAATCAGTCTTTAAGGGCCTTTCTTGAAGAAACTGTTTAAAAGCAATTACAGCTTTTCTGTGCAAGGCTTTTGGTCTAAGATCCTTTCCTCCCTAGCTTAGGTTACCTTACTATGAAAGAAATAATGGACCTGGCTTCTGGTGCAAGTCATAACTTTAGAAGAGTACATATTTCAGAAACGGAATCACAAGAAACAAAAGATCCTTTTATTTCCATCTGCACTTTTACACAAGCCACTTCCTCCACATTTGTCCAAATCCGTTTTTCCTGAACTATTTCCATTCTGACGAGGTGGTCACTGTCCCTGGTTAGAATGGTATCAGATATATGGATGCTACCAGACAGCAGCAGAATGGAATAAAACCTCTGAGATGCTTATACTCAACAACAACAAAAAAAAAACCTGCAGGAGGAGGAAATAATCAATACTTGTGCTTAGGTTACAGTTTCTGTAAAAGGTAATGAAAGGTCATAAAACACTTTCCTCAGTTTGGTTAACTTAGGAAATCAAGGAAGCTGTTTCAAAACTTTGAAATCTTTGTGACTGGAATAGAAGTACTGTAGAAGTTAAATTTCATTTTGCACAGTGCATGTTATTTACGCTGGCTGTGGGCTTGGAACTAATGCATTTCAAGGAACCAGTGCCAGAAAACACAAAAAGTAGACCAAAGATTTGATTTTAAAAGACAATTACTTAATATATTAATTACCAAATATGCAAAAGAATCAAAATAAAGTAATGCCAACACTGCACAACTGAAAAATTAAATATTTTTCATTAATAAAACATCTTCATACTGAAATTTATACAAGCTTTAATGTGTTCAGAAACACTATGATAAAGGGCAACATACAAGAGCTAAATATCACCCAACACTTCAAGTTCAAGTTACAGAAGTGGAGGGACTCCTTGAACCTGTGGGCAGGAACCTCATCACTAGCATGAAGCCACTGCCCGAGAAACACTGCTTTAATGTATCTCTCTCACTTCTTTATTAATACAAAGATGCATTGATATAAATACAATAAACTTACTTAATTTATCATCCTGCTCTCACACAGATTTGATCTAAACATAGGCCAACTTTTATATTCCGTGATAAATTAAGGCAGACCATGCTTGGTGGTCAATTCCAGAAACACTGATGAAGACTTCATTCCTCCTCCCTTCACTCATTTATGACCATTTCCTATATTCTTCTTACCTTGACACCTTGCCAGCCACACTGAGATTAGAAGTCTGAATTTATACAACATCCTATAAATGGTCTACAAGAGTCTATCAGTGTAACTGCATTTCCTCTGGTATTCTCTCTACACACCTTCTTACTCTGTATTAAGAAGAGTATTGTTATTCTATGCCTGTACAGCACCTAGTCTGAGAGTTTGCAGATCCCAGACAGTGAAAAACAGATACAATCCCTCTGCGTTACAACTAAGGCTACTTAAAAAGGAGGGATTATTTTGGCAATACACAGTTATTAAATTTCATTAAATTAGGAAATTCCAAACACATATTTGGATCCATGACAAATCTGACATTTGGTATTCATTCAGAGTTTTAATAAAGAACATGCTTTGCTTATGTTAAGGTTCCTTCCTCACTTTTTCCAACACCATGATACACATACAATGTTGATAATAATGTAACTATTCCTTTGAGTCAAAAGCTTTTCTTTTAGATGTAAAAGTTATCATAGCCCAGTCTCACAAACAATTGTATTTGTTTTTAGATAAGTGCTCTGCTGAGGCAGTTACTAACAAAATCCAAATATCCTTGCCCAACAAGCTACCTGGTTAAGGAGAATAAGCATAGGGCCCTTTATTCATGCAAACTTGCAAATATAAAAAAATACTTTCAAAATGTTTACATTCAAGGATGAGGCCAACTGGGACAGGAGGAACCCATGCTATTTTTTCCTATCGCATTTTTGAACTTATTGATTTGTTAGACATGCTTGACATTTAATCAGAGGGGAGGGATAATACATCATTTGGCTATAGAAAATTAGTTTTTTCTAGATCCGCATCCATCAAAGCCTTTACAAATCTGTATAGTGTCTTTCAAGATTGATACCAGATTATAGCCTTCAAGTCTTGTGTATCAATGTCAGTCTTTGGCAACAGCACTTGCCATGTGACTGAATGGATAGAAGACCTGCTTGGTCTCATAGCAAGCCTGCAGGTTCTCAACTAAACTAGCAAAGTTCTTTAAGAAAATGGTAGAGGAGAATTATAACAGAAAAACACATCTGTAAAAAATAAATTACTATAGTGATACATGATACATTCCTATCCTTTTTTCCTGTCAGCAAATCTGTATCATAGTTACCATTATTTTCTCAGGTAATATAATACAACTCAAGTGATTCAGTGGCAGTATTCTACTCTGACATAATAAACAGTGTTGCACTTAGAATAACAAGTAACATATTAGTTATCTTGATGGTTTGCTTTTTTTCTAGTGACATCACAATATTTGTCAACTGCAGAGAGGACAGTAAAGCCTTAGAAGACATACACTGAGCATCACAAGATCATTTAAAAAAAGAAAAAAAATAAGTCAAAACAAAACAGAAAACCCACATTTTTTCCAAGTATATAAAACAAGGAAGTGATTACATACAGTAGAGTGGCTGCATACACGATAACATGGCAGGCATTATGTACTCAATATCCAACCATGCAGTTTTGTAATTAATCTTGTGATAGCAATAACTGAGCCGTGTCAAGCTTCTCCTTTGTGATCTATGGCCCTGACATCACACTTCAAGGAGAAATAATGATGCCTTTTTCAGAGCCCACGTCATTTTATTCTGACTATTGCTTTGGCTGCTCTATGGATAGGAAATTCAAAAGACAAGGAAAACCAGGAAATCATCAGGAATGGATTTGCACAAAGAATAAAAGCTCCTATGGCTATAAATGTGTATTGTTTGACATACAACTATGGCATACATAGGAAGGAGAGTCTTAGAAAAATGCTAGTTACACTGAATATGCTCATTGGAACATGACAGCCATATTTCAAACAGTTCTAAATAAGCATACATGGGAAGACATGTCCAGACAAATCTTCCAAGAGGAAAGTAATTTGAGAAGCCTTGATTAATTAGAGTTTCTAAGTGAAGGTGAATACAGTATGACTTTTCAAGCCCAGGAAAAAGAAAGCTTTTGCACCTCATCAACTAAAATGAGGCATGTCCCCTCTGATAAGGGGATATCCAAGAAGAAGAAACATGAGGAAAAATGGGAAATAAAGAAGAAAGATAATGTAATGTCTAAATACCTAGCACAAATTGGCTCTCTAAACTGTGACGGACATACTGGCCTGCAGAGAGAGTCAAATTATTAACAATACCATAACCAACACCACATAAGCCATTAGTGTCTCTTGATCAACATATCCACCAATTTCTGTAGCACAATGACAAATTCACAACTTGCCTACAGTCACACAACATGGCATGATTTTTTCTGTATTTTTAGGAAAATAGAGTGTGTTCAGCTCTCAACATTTTTAATCTGCTTTATGAAATCCCAAATTGAACAATTTCTGTCAACAAAAATCTTCGGTAGCTGTTTACAGCTTTCAGCTGATGAAATAAGATGGTTTTCAAGTAACCAAAAATTAATGTTGATGAAACAAAGTAAAATTATTTAACATCAGTCTCCTCCCCCTCTTTTTTCTAGGCTGTGAAAACCTTAATTATTTAGGCAAGAATAGCTGTAAAGTAATCCACAATGTCCATCAATCATATTCTTTTAAGCCTCATAAACCAGACACACAGTGAATTTACTTCAGTTAATTACTGTTGTAAATATATTACTTATAGTTAACCCAGAAATGCATCTTAAATTACATGGGATCCACTCCCTAGGCCACACCCGACTCCACCAGCACATTTACACTCCTCTGTCAATTCACTTCTGCTAACTTATCAGTCACTGTTCAACATACAAACTACATCACTTCATCAGGATCCATCACCCAACTGTGCTTGAACGGCCTGACGAATTGGATAGTCTTTCAGAAAAAAAAATTCCACCTACTCTCAAGTATAAGCAAAATAACGAGAAGGTCTAAATTTAGCCGAAGCCTTTACTCTTTGCTCGGGCGGTTGGTCGGGAAAGCTTCCCGCTCGGCAGACAAGGTGGCTGACCTGGAGGCGCGGCCGGGCTGTTCAGCACTCTGGACAGCTCCTACCCTCCCGCCCAACCGTTGACGGTGGACTGAACTGCAGAACACTCCTGTTCATTCATCTAGGTTTGTGTCCCACCAGAAGTTTGCAAGACTTCACAGCTGCAAAATTGAGAAGGTCTGAACAAGAAATGTAATTTTACTTAAAGGAAAGAAGGCTATCACGAGACAACATAACTTAAATAAGCAAGTAAAAGCAAGATGTCACTACACGTGCCCCTTCTGCACGACCTCATTCCTTCAGTGCCCTCAAAATAAAGGGTTAATATTGATCTAGAGCACCAACACATCATGAAGGTTTCTCAGAAATTAATTAAATGTATCAACACAACGTGCTACCCTGCTCTACACTGGTTGGAAATTTAGCTGGCAGTCACACAGCAAAGAATCAAAGACAGATGGGACGAGAGGAGCCACCCCTGGAACAGATCTCTTCAGTTCCAAGTTAAGGTGTTACACAAAAGACCTAAGGGATCTATCTGCTATGTGAACAAAATTCAGTCTTCAGAGCTGCCACTGCATACGTTACATTCCAACAAGACCAAATTCATACACAACATCAGAAAAAAAAACAGCTAGAAAAATGGGGGGTTTTGGTATCTTTTTTCCTCAATATGCGTCACTTCCTCACACTCTAGATAATCAGACTTAGAGCAACAGCTTCTAAGTGACATTTTGATACATGTGCCTCACAAATAACAGAAAACACAACCAATTTGGTAAACATTTTTTGGCACAATTCACATTACTTCGCTAGAAAATGACTTGTCTGTCGTAGAATTTATCACACTTCTCATCAGCTTCTTAACTTACTATACACATATCCCCATAAGAGAGCCTTCCTTGTCAGCAGAAAGCTTGTTAAAAAATAAGTCTATGTACTTTGCCCACAAGAAGGGATTTAAAGTCAAAAGAAGTAAACAAATGTATGTTGCCTGGAGAGAGGGAGAGAGACAGAACAAAACAATTTTCAAGGTAAGAAGGCTTTTCTGACAGTTGCAGATTCAGTTTTAAGGTTACAACTTCCACAGCTACCTAAAGGGAACTGAACGTTCATCTTCCTCGGACAGTTTAGAAGTACCAACATCAACACCTACTATTTAAAGATAACATATCATCTGGTACAAAGTTATTACAATAAACCAAAAAATTAACAGTACTTTATTTCTCAGATCTTCTTCCAGATGTAACCAACTACCAATTAACAGACTGCTTGAACAGTATTTCCATGGAGGAATGCTGAAAGTTTCTGAGTAATGTAGTTTTTCTGGTCTGGACTTCTCATTCCTTCCACTCAGTTCACCGTGCCTGTGGCGCCTCTGTACTTTTTCTGATGCAGCATCACATCTTACAACAATCAATACGTGGGAAATTAGTTTCACATTTTTCATTTCATACAAGACCTTTTTCTGGAGTTTTTATAAAACAAGTTAAAAAAGAAAAAATCAATTCCACTCTTAACCTATTATTATCATTCACAGTCAAGTTTTAGACTTACCTTATGTACACTTTTAGGGTTTTCAAGCCATGCGTAATACATTTCCTCCACATAATTTGAATTACTCCCACTCAGGAATGGTTCTGAGGTTCCTGATGAAGCATACCGTTGGCCATGTGAAAATACCCTTCCGGCTATATCTTGCTTTTCCAGGAGTTTAGTGCCATGCCTCTTCAGTGTAGCCACAAATAACTTCAGATGACTCATGTTTGTTTATTAGATCCAAGTCTATTAATAAAGAGAAAAACAAACCTGATCAGAAAAAGAGACAAAAACTGATGTTTACTGCAAGAGGGCTCTTCAACAAAGCTCAAGCCTAAGCATGAAGCTCTCTTCAGGAGAGAGGCCACTCCATGACTGATTGAACGGCTTCACCTACAGAAATGGAAGTATTGCTGACGGCAATCCCCACATCAACTAGCTCACCTCACAGCTTCTGTAACTGACAACATTGTCCTGGCTCCTGAAGCAATCATGACAACACTTGTACCACGTCCCCCTGAGCCCGGTTCCCTGGGAACAAATGAGTCTGCTAATCATTGACTTTTCTGGAGCTCTTGGCAACCATAACTGCTGCTTCTTGGTTGTAAAAAGCTGTGGCCTTTTACCCAAACTGGGGAAGGTTCAAAGAACAGCGTCAACCACAAACACAGTGATTGAAAAAAGCCTGCTACCTCAAATTTATGCCATGAATAGTGGAACTGACAAAATAATTAAAAGTGTTAGTTAAGTGTTCAGATTGACACTAGCCTTCAACCAAAGAATGTTACACCAAGAAAAGGCTCAGTTTAATTTCTTTTCCTAACTAGCAACATTTATCTTGTCCTTCCACTGATCTCTTATTAGCTTTTTAATGAGTAGAGCAGATTGCATGCATTTTCAAACACAGTGAGAAAAACAATAAGGGTTGAATCTTAGGAATGCTTAACACCATCAGCTCCAGTCCTAGCAAAGGGAATCAAAGCTCACCTTCAGAATAAAAAGAACAAATACAGCTTATAATTAGACCAAAAATAGTATAATCATAATACTGAAGTCACTAAAATTGCAAAGGAATAGCAATAATGTGAAAATAAGTTATTAGTTTTGTTTTCACATTAGGAGTATTTGGAAAGCTACAAAAATATTAAGGGTAGGATACTAATTAAGATCAAGAAAAACTCTGATTTAAGTCTGAGGTGTCTCAAATTTGTTTTGTTGTCCATCTAAAGAAATAACTTTTTTGCTCAGAAGGTAAAAGTCAAGTTTTTCATTGTTTAGTGTGACTAGTTGAACAATTGCTAAAAACAAGCAAAAGTGCTGAGCTGCCAAATGAACTCTGAAGTGTTTTAAAAACAACACTGTCACTTTGAGTCACAGATAAAATTTTATGCTATGTAAAGATTATTTTATCTATAATTCAAGAAATAACAGATACCTTTAAAATTCTTTATAAACATTCTTGGTATGTAAATTCCATTGAATTATTTTCTCACTGTTTTTTCTCTTCCGCCTCTCCCTCCAAAAAAGGAAACATATGGTTATAAAATTCCTAAATTTGTAAGGGATAAGAAGAGCTATGTTTTTATCATCTAATTTAAAAATTAATACTGGTCTTAATTCAGGCTCCTACTGAATAAAACAGTATTACTGCATGCTCTTCTCTGGCATCACATTTTTAACACGACATTTTTAACTCGACATCTATTTTGAAAGCTGCTGACTGGAGCACTTCCCTAGTTGCTGACTTTAACCGTATCATGCCAGCAGTGAACTCTTCTCCTTTATCACACCAAATTTCCTTGTCTCCTCTCTCAAGACTTCTGCAGCCTTTTTGCTCTCATCCACTAGCAGATCTGACGCCTAGCTCTCAACACCAGCTCCCATCATCTGCTTACTGAATTTTCCAAACAAGCACTTGTTCACACTCTTCATGGTGCCCAGATACATGGAAAATATTCTCCCAAGACAGTATTACCAAAACTAGTACACCATCCTCCTTTAAGCCTACAAAACCCTCAAAATGAAACACTCTTCTCTCCTCACTTGGCATTTTCAGCAAATTGGCAATGGTTAGGTTACCAGGACGCTGAATATACATTAGCATCATTTGCTATCTACCTATAGTCACTTGTCATTTCCCATTTCACAGATCCAAAGCTTATTAGATTTCCTCCTGTGTCAACACCCCATGACTGGGGCTCCTAGACAACTGTAGGAACATAAATACTACCAGCACCATTTTGAAAGCAGATTAAGTCCTGCAAAAGCTCAGAGCAACTGGGACAACACTGACAGAGTCAGTATATTGTCTGCATACATAATTCTCTTTTAAGATGTAAGGGCACTAAAAACACTATGCATGCATCACATCATTTTGCAAAACTCAGTAAGATTTCAACACGTTATAACAGTAAGAACTGAGAAGTCACCATGGCACTAAGGACTTTATGTCTGTGCTCATTTTGATAGAAAGAATTATTCCACCTATCTTATTCCCTGCAAATCCCACGCTCTACTACCAAACTTCTGCACATATACCTGAGGGGTGGACACTCATTCCTAAAGGGTTACCTACCCTTATTTAAAGTGCTTTGCAAAGAGCTGGGAGAGAAAGGAAAGAGAGAAACATTTTTCTCAGTTTATCATACTACAGCAGCAAGCCACTTAAATACAGGTAATTTCACATTCTTTCATCCTAATATGTCTGCCTGGAGAATGTGTGGATCCTTCTTCTAGCAGTTAGCAAAGAACACATAGCAAAATAACAACGATTTGTCAGGGAGATTGGAAAATGGATGCAAGTGACATAACATATAATAGAAACAAAAAGCTTACAAGCAGAACCCATCACTTCCCTCCAGCTCCATTTACATTTCAAAATGGGGTCAGAGCCACACTTCAAATTGTAACTACTGAATACACAATCTATAAGAGTAGACATGTGCTATGTCACTCCTGTGAAAATATAAAGATCACGGGTGAAGAAAAGTGTTATCACAGACATTATTCCCATCTCATGAAAAAGTAATGTCTCCATTTTTATGCAGGTATGAAACAAAAATGGGCAAAGCAGCCAATCATGTAATTCCAGTCAGATTTCAACTACAGATTAATTTCACTCAAAAAAACTGACTTCTTCCTAGTTCTTCCTTTTGCACACACTGCTCTTCAACACAGATGTCACCTGTCAGCAGCTAAATGAATCGGAGACCACCAGCATGACTACATACCATTCCAGCCCACTCAGCCTTAAGACTGTCAGTCAAAAATCAGCACACAGGATAGCAGGCAGAATTCTGAAATAGTTAGGATTGCTCCACTCCTCTATGTTTCCTAAATCAACCCTGAAATGAAAACAGTGATTGGCAAGGAATAAAGCTGAGCTAAGAGCAACCTAAAGGAAGATATTAATTAAAACTCTACCAGAGATCAAAAATAAGAAAGAAGCAGTGAACCAAAAGAACAATCTGATATTTAATGCACCAAAGCACCCTTAAAATGGTGGAAATAAATGAAAGCGCTAAGCAGCTGAAAATTTCTGCAGATATTTTGTAGTATGGCAAGTATGTCTCAAGCTATGAGCTAGCTTTCATCTTGGCACTTTCAATTCTAGAAGTGACCTAATGTCATGGACAGTCTGGTGAATTATTCTACCCATGTTTCTAGAGGGTAACAGAAGCATATGAAAAAGAGACAGCAACACACTTCCAACAGTGAAGTGTTTATCTAGATTTTTTTCCAGATCATTTGAAACATAAATAGATTGCACAGGCTAGTATCACATGAATCAACAGTCTCCTGGTATTGCCAGTACTCTTACTGAGTTTCTTAACACACGCATATGAAGTCCTGCTACCAATGCTGACAGATGTTCTTTATACTCTACAGAAGTATATATTCACATAAGTTCATACTCACAGAAACACTCCTTCATCCACTAGCATGACCATTTTCTAATGAAACAAGGTTGACAGCGAAAAAAATGGATGCAGATAACAAAGTATCTCCAAAGCCTGTCACGAATAACTGAAACTAGACAGGCATGGAATATCCTTATTAAATAAGGCTACTTCAGGAATATATACCTCCACATTTTAAATGTTTCTTTTACTTCCAGCACAGATGTGCAATACTGTATAAAGAAGCATAATTCTCCATCCAAAAAGTGGACCTGGAGGAAGTTCACAAGCCGTGCCTTCACCACAAGGCATGTACTGCAAGTCCTGGGCAATGGAGGCATCTCCAGGCAACAAAACTACCCAATATGTTACTCTCCCCTCAAAAAAACAAACAAACAAAAAAAACCCCAAAAAAACCCACTTCCAGTGGGTACCAAAGGGATAGCATCATCACAGACTCTAGGCTACCACAATGATGTAAAAGATCAGCGAAGAACTATCTGGAAGAGGTCGGTTTCATTCTTCTGCCCCTGCCCATAACGCAAGGACAGTTCCTTCCATAGCCACCAGGCAAAACTTTGCCAGGCCAGCATCCTCTTCACCTTGGCCGCGACCAGGGGCCGGAGCCAGCGAGGATGCCCAGGGGCTCCCGGCTACGACGGGGCTGAGTGAGGTACTCCTGGAGCCCAGGCCAGGAGGGCCGCCTTCCCCCTCAGCCCGAGCCGT